>NC_037668.1:162947799-162951594 GCF_003255815.1 Theropithecus gelada
TTTTTTTTGAGACGGAGTCTCGCTCTGTCGCCCAGGCTGGAGTGCAGTGGCGCGATCTCGGCTCACTGCAAGCTCCGCCTCCCGGGTTCACGCCATTCTCCCGCCTCAGCCTCCGAGTAGCTGGGACTACAGGCGCCCGCCACCGCGCCCTATTTCACATACTTTTTTTTTTTGAGACAGAGTCTCACACTGTTGCCCCGGCTGGAGTGCAGTGGTATGATCTTGGCTCACTGCAGCCTCCGCCTCCTGGGTTCAAGTGATTCTGCCTCAGCCTCCCAAGTAGCTGGGATTACAGGCATCCGCCACCACGCCCAGCTAATTTTGTGTGTGTTTTTTTTTTTTTTTTTTTTAAGACAGGGTTTCACAATGTTGGCCAGGATGGTCTCGAACTGACCTTGTGATCCACCCACCTTGGCCTCCCAAAGTGCTGGGATTACAGGTGTGAGCCACCGCACCCAGCCTACTTCACATACTTTTTTTTTTTTTTTTTTTTTTTTTTTTTGAGACGGAGTCTCGCTCTGCCGCCCAGGCTGGAGTGCAGTGGCCGGATCTCAGCTCACTGCAAGCTCCGCCTCCCGGGTTCGCGCCATTCTCCTGCCTCAGCCTCCCGAGTAGCTGGGACTACAGGCGCCCGCCACTGCGCCCAGCTAGTTTTTTGTATTTTTTTTTAGTAGAGACGGGGTTTCACCGTGTTAGCCAGGATGGTCTCGATCTCCTGACCTCGTGATCCGCCCGTCTCGGCCTCCCAAAGTGCTGGGATTACAGGCTTGAGCCACCGCGCCCGGCCTACTTCACATACTTTTAACCAAAACAATATACCACACCTGACTGGAGAAGAAATTGAAACCCAGTTTATTTATATTAAGCCAGACATTGAAGAGATTTGCAAAATAATACAATGCATTACAGATTAAAGAGATTAATTCATTTAAAAAATGTTTCAGTTTTAATTTTTAATGTGATAAAAATCTATAGATACAATTCGTGTAAATTAACATTCTTTGAGGCCCTCAATTTTTAAGATTTTAAAGGACTCCTAAGGCCAAAATGTTGAGTTATTGCAGATTAAAAAGGGAAACTTGGTCAGATTGGTGGCTCACACCTGTAATCTCAGCACTTTGGGAGGCCAAGGTTGGAGTATCCCTTGAGCCTAAAAGTTTGAGACCAATTTAGTCAACATAGGAAGATCCTGACTCTACAAAAAATTTCTTTAAAAAATTAGCCTGGGCCGGGCGCGGTGGCTCAAGCCTGTAATCCCAGCACTTTGGGAGGCCGAGACGGGCGGATCACGAGGTCAGGAGATCGAGACCATCCTGGCTGACATGGTGAAACCCCGTCTCTACTAAAAAAAGACAGAAAACTAGCCGGGCGAGGTGGCGGGCGCCTGTAGTCCCAGCTGCTCGGGAGGCTGAGGCAGGAGAATGGCGTGAACCCGGGAGGCGGAGCTTGCAGTGAGCTGAGATCCGGCCACTGCACTCCAGCCTGGGCGGCAGAGCGAGACTCCGCCTCAAAAAAAAATAAAAATAAAAAATAAAAAATTAGCCTGAGGTCTGGGCGCGGTGGCTCACGCCTGTAATCCCAGCACTTTGGGAGGCTGAGGCAGGTGCATCACGAGTTCAGGAGATCGAGACCATCCTGACCAACATGATGAAACCCCATCACTACTAAAAATACAAAAATTATCTGGGTGTGGTGGTGGGCGCCTGTAATCCCAGCTACTCGGGAGGCTGAGCCAGGAGAATGGCTTGAACCCAGGAGGCGGAGGTTACAGTGAGCCAAGATTATGCCACTGCACTCCAGCCTGGTGACAGAGGAAGACTCTGTCTCAAAAAAAAAAAAAAAAAAAAAAAAAAAAGCCTGATGTGGTAGCATGCACGTATACTTAGGAGGCTGAGGTGGGAGAATTGCATGAGCCCAGGAGTTCGAGGCTGCAGTGAGCTATGATTGTGCCACTGCATTCCAGCCTAGGGACAGAGCAAAATTCTGTCTCAAAAAGAAAAAAAAGAGGGAAACTTGATTCTGCAAAGACATGACTCAGTAGGAATAAAGCTAAGATCTTAGCTTTTTGTATATTTAGTAGAGACGGGGATTCTCCATGTTGGTCAGGCTGGTCTTGAATTCCTGACCTCACGTAATCCACCTACCTCGACCTCCCAAAGTGCTGGGATTACAGGCGTGAGCCACCGCGCCTGGCCAATATATGTACTTTCTAAAACTTCAGTAATAAGCCTTACATTTCTATTTAAATTATTTTAAATCGATTCTGTTGCTTAGCTTTTGCCCCAGTAAGAGAACATGCAGTCAAGAAGTTTTGTATAGTGGGCACACAAGAAGTGGCATGGTATTAGGTTGGTGCAAAAGTAATCGTGGTTTTTGCCATTTTTGCATTTTTGCTTTAATGGCAGAACTACAATTACTTTTGCACCAACCTTGTAAATGTGAAATACTGCTATCATGGAACCATACCTAGGTTTGCTGGCTACATTGTTAACTTTTATGGTATACAAGTTCAATTCCATTGCCATCCCAGCAACTCTACTCTCAGTGTGTTGTCTCCTTTACCCTTGAACTGTATATCTAAAAACAACTTAAAAGCTCTTCAAGCATGGAAATCTTAACAGTATACGCTCTTATTTTAAAAAGCAAGGTTGGATCAGGTGTGGTGGCTCACACCTGTAATCTCAGCACTTTGGGAGGCCAAAGTGGAAGGATCGCTTGAGCCCAGGAGTTTGAGACCAACCTGTGCAACATAGTGAGACCCTCCAACCCCCTATGTCTTAAAAAAAAAAAAAAAAAAAAATAGCTGGCCATGGTGGTATGCACCTGTAGTCCCAGGTACTCTGGAGGTTGAGGTGGGAGGATCACTTGAGCCCAGGAGATCGAGGCTGCAGTGAGCCAAGTTTATGCCATTGCACTCCAGGCTGGATGACCTTGTCTCTTAAAAAACAGAAATAAAAACAAACAAAAAACAAGCCTGCATTAGGCCTCTTGGAAACGAAAGCTTTGCAACATGAATATTTTCCTAAGAAAAACCAGCCCTATTTTTTTTTTTTGATTAGGAGTCTGCCTCTGTTGCCCAGGCTGGAATAGTGGTGCAATCTCGGCTCACCGCAACACCCGCCTCCTGGGTTCAAACAATTCTTGTACTCTGCCTCCTGAGTAGCTGAGACTACAGGTGTGCACCACCACACCCAGATAATTTTTGTATTTTTAATAGAGACTGGGTTTTGCCATGTTGGCCAGGCTGGTCGCGAACTCCTGACCCCGTGATCCGCCTGCCTTGGCTTCCCAAAATGCTGAGATTACAGACGTGAGCCACCACACACCTTCCCAAAACTAATATTTTTTTGACCATTTACTTAAAGTTAAGTAAATGTTGTCTAAGGGTTCTACCTGTATTATTTTACTTAACCCTCACAATTATCCCTTGATTCACATATGTAAGGTACAAGGAACTTAACTTAGTGCAAAGCCACACAGTGGTACCAGGATTTGAACCCAGGCAGTGTGTGTGACTTGAAAATCTATCCTCTGTGGCCGGGTGCGGTGGCTCAAGCCTGTAATCCCAGCACTTTGGGAGGCCGAGACGGGCGGATCACGAGGTCAGGAGATCGAGACCATCCTGGCTAACACGGTGAAACCCCGTCTCTATTAAGAAATACAAAAAACTAGCCGGGCGAGGTGGTGGGCGCCTGTAGTCCCAGCTACTCGGGAGGCTGAGGCCGGAGAATGGCGTGAACCCGGGTGGCGGAGCTTGCAGTGAGCTGAGATCCGGCCACTGCACTCCAGCCTGGG
>NC_037668.1:162951692-163039105 GCF_003255815.1 Theropithecus gelada
AAAAAAAAAAAAAAAAAAAAAAAAGAAAATCTATCCTCTTTGACATCTATTCTGATGTACAAGGTAAAGGCAAATGGCATCACTATGTTCTATAAAAATGACCATTGGGCTGGGCGTGGTGGCTCAAGCCTGTAATCCCAGCACTTTGGGAGGCCGAGATGGGCGGATCACGAGGTCAGGAGATCGAGACCATCCTGGCTAACACGGTGAAACCCCGTCTCTACTAAGAAATACAAAAAAACTAGCCGGGCGGGCGAGGTGGCAGGCGCTTGTAGTCCCAGCTACTTGGGAGGCTGAGGCAGGAGAATGGCGTAAACCCGGGAGGCGGAGCTTGCAGTGAGCTGAGATCCGGCCACTGCACTCCAGCCTGGGCGACAGAGCGAGACTCCGTCTCAAAAAAAAAAAAAAAAAAAAAAGTGACCACTGGAGAAATAACAATGGAGAAAACAGAGGAGGCCTTTAACCTGTGTTAAAGTGGCTATGATAAAATATGCTAGTTGACAATTACATGCCAACTAGGGTTAGGCTGGAAGGATAGGGTCCTTAAAGGTAAGGTTTAGAGGTCAGATGCTCCTTGAAAGTTGAGGTTGCAGCACTTTTTGTAGAGGAAAATTAATATTTCAGTGGTCAGAACTTAACATAATTATAATTGTTACTTTTACTTTCCAGTTTGATGAAAAAACCTTTATATTTGTAAAATCAGTTCTCACCATAGTCCTAAAAGGTAGTCTGTACTTTTTTTTTTTTTTTTTTTTTTTTTTAGACAGGCTCTCACTTTGTCATCTAGGCTGGAGTGCAGTCTCTGCCTCCCAGGTTCAAGCAATTATCGTGCCTCAGCCTCCTGAGTAGCTAGGATCCCAGGTGTGTGCCACAATGCCTGGCCAATTTTTTGTATTTTTTGTAGAGACTTGGTTTTGCCATGTTGGCCTGGCTGGTCTCGAGCTCCTGGCCTCAAGGTCTGTCTGGGCCTCCCAAAGTGCTGGGATTACAGGCGTGAGCCACTGCTCCTGGCCCTGTTTGGAAGATCTTGAATGCAATTCTTTGTATTACAAAGCTTTTCTGATAGATACCTATCAGTGAGTGGCAATTAGACTCCATCAGGGGCTCGTAAATAGTTAACTCTGCTTGCCTTTTATAGGAGGAGTTTATAATAGTTGTGATATACTTGGTTCTACCTTTTGCATCTGTACAGGTGTTTTAAGGGCATATTACTGACCTAAAACCATTCACTTGATGAGAAAGTGGTCTTTTAAATTATGTTTCATATATCGGTTATTCTGATCTTTAATATAAAGTTAAATTTTGTCATCCTCACCTGAAAGGTTTGCTAACTTGCAAGTGCATTTATTCTATGATGACTGGGTTTCATAGAACATATACAATTAAAACAATGCTTTGGTCCTTAGTTGATGTTATTCTTGGTAAACTAACAAGAGTGTGCTTTTGTGACACTGATTTCTAATTGGTTTTGTCTGCAGGGAGTTAGAGCCAACTTTTGTAGCCTCTGTAGAGCATATACTTTTTGATTTTGCTAATTATCAGATCTCAAAATGACAACCTTTCTATACTTAGAAAGATAAAAACGGTATTCTAATATATTAAATATGTGGGTGTTAATAGCAGATCCTCTACAGAGTGAATTTTCCTGGCATTTTTTGGAAAAATCTTCAGCATCTTTTGAAAGTTGTTTTCACAGTGGTTGACTTTATTTTTTAAACATTTCTCTCAGTTAAATCTGCTTTTAGGCCGGGCGCGGTGGCTCAAGCCTGTAATCCCAGCACTTTGGGAGGCCGAGACGGGCGGATCACGAGGTCAGGAGATCGAGACCATCCTGGCTAACCCCGTGAAACCCCGTCTCTACTAAAAAATACAAAAAACTAGCCTGGCGAGGTGGCGGGCGCCTGCAGTCCCAGCTACTCGCGAGGCTGAGGCAGGAGAATGGCATAAACCCGGGAGGCGGAGCTTGCAGTGAGCTGAGATCCGGCCACTGCACTCCAGCCTGGGTGACAGAGCGAGACTCTGTCTCAAAAAAAAAAAAAAAAATCTGCTTTTAGTTGTTAAGTTAGTGCTGGCACTGAGGAAAATGTTTACCTGATGTTTCTCAGGCCTCTGAGGATTTTGAAGCTTCAACTTTCTACTTAATTGCCTTCCTAAGGAAATACATTTTTGAGTCTTAAGGAAACTAATCGAACTTTTTTTTTTTTGAGACGGAGTCTCGCTCTGTCGCCCAGGCTGGAGTATAGTGGTGCGATCTTGGCTCACTGCAATTCTCCTACCTCAGTCTCCCGAGTAGCTGGGACTACAGGCGCCTGCCACCACGCCCAGCAAAGTTTTTTGTATTTTTTTGGTAGAGACGGGGTTTCACTTTGTTAGCCATGATGGTCTCGATCTCCTGACCTCGTGATCCACCCGCCTCAGCCTCCTGAAGTGCCGGAATTACAGGTGTGAGCCACTGCACCCAGCCTGAACTTTTAAATAATAAGGTTCTTGTACTTTATCTTGTAAGGGTTAAAATAAAACCATTTTCAAGTTATTTTTATTTGTTTTTTTGAGACAATCTTGCTCTGTCGCCCAGGCTGGAGTGCAGTAGCATGATCATGGCTCACTACAGGATTGACCTCCTCGGTTCAAGTAGTCCTCCCACCTCAGCCTCCTGATTAGCTTGGGACTACAGCTGCATGCCACCATGCCTGGCTAACTTGATTTTTTTTTTGTAGAGATAGAGCCTCACTATGTTTCCGAGGCTAATCTTTCTTTCAGAGTCTTGCTCTGTCACCCAGGCTGGAGTGCAATGGCGTAATCTCCGCTTACTGCCACCTCCACCTCCTGGGTTCAAGTGATTCTCCTGTCTTAGCCTCCTGAGTAGCTGGTTATAAAGAATGAGAGTTATTTTATTTTATCAGGTACGTGCCACCATGTCTGGCTAATTTTTGTATTTTTATTAGAGATGGGGTTTTGCCATGTTGGCCAGGTTGGATTCGAACTCCTGACCTCAGGCGATCCGCCTGCCTTGGCCTCCAAAAGTGCTGCGATTACAGGCGTGAGCCATTGTGCCCAGCCCCCAGGCTGGTCTTGAGCTCCCAGGTTCAAGCAGTCCTCCCCCTTTTGGCCTCCCAAAGTGTGAACCCCACCACACCTGGCTTACTTTCTTTTTTTTTTTTTTTTTTTTTTTTTTTTTTTGAGACGGAGTCTGGCTCTGTCGCCCGGGCTGGAGTGCAGTGGCCGGATCTCAGCTCACTGCAAGCTCCGCCTCCCGGGTTTTACGCCATTCTCCTGCCTCAGCCTCCAGAGTAGCTGGGACTACAGGCGCCCGCCACCTTGCCCGGCTAGTTTTTTTTGTATTTTTTAGTAGAGACGGGGTTTCACCGTGTTAGCCAGGATGGTCTCGATCTTCTGACCTCGTGATCCGCCCGTCTCGGCCTCCCAAAGTGCTGGGATTACAGGCTTGAGCCACCGCGCCCGGCCTGGCTTACTTTCAAGTTTTGAAAGTAAAGGAAATTAAAATAATCTCAGCAAGGAATTTATATGGAACTGCATGTAATCTACAAATTCTTATTACATCTAGTTAGTATGTAAAGGCTGTTTTATGTTAGAAAAAGTGATTTATGATCCATTTTATTGGTAGGGAGTATAAGTTTTACTTTTTGGCCAGCTTACATTATATTCCTTTTAGACACTTAAGCATCAAGTTAAACAGTATCACAATGTCTCTAAGTGGGGATTTGGATTGTTTATTTGGCTACGTAATTTGAGGATTCTTTTTCTTTTTCTTTTTTCTTTTTTTGAGACGGCATCTCACTCTGTTGCCCAGGCTGGCGTGCAGTGGCGTGGCGCGATCTCTGCTCACTGCAATCTCCACTCACTGCAATCTCCGCCTCCCGGGTTCACACCATTCTCCTGCCTCAGCCTCGTGTAGCTGGGACTACAGGCACCCGCCACCATGCCTGGCTAATTTTTTGTATTTTTAGTGGAGATGGGGGTCTCACCATGTTAGCCAGGATGGTCTCGATCTGCTGACTTCGTGATCCCCCGACCTCAGCCTCCCAAAGTGCTGGGATTACAGGCGTGAGCCACCACGCCCGGCCCCGAGGATTATTTTTCAAAATTTTCTTTTTCTTTTTTTTTTTTTTGAGACGGAGTCTAGCTCTGTGGCCCAGGCTGGAGTGCAGTGGCCGGATCTCAGCTCACTGCAAGCTCCGCCTCCCGGCTTCACGCCATTCTCCTGCCTCAGCCTCCGGAGTAGCTGGGACTACAGGCACCCGCCACCTCGCCGGGCTAGTTTTTTGTATTTTTTTAGTAGAGACGGGGTTTCACTGTGTTAGCCAGGATGATCTCGATCTCCTGGCCTCGTGATCCGCCCGTCTCGGCCTCCCAAAGTGCTGGGATTACAGGCTTGAGCCACCGCGCCCGGCCAAAATTTTCACCATAGAAGCTTTATTATGATCTCTTGTATCTACCTTTCATAGTGACTTCCCCTACCCCCCATTTAAAAGTTATGATTGGCTTCTGCCATACCTCACACCTGTAATCCTGGCACTTTGGGAGGCCTAGATGCGAGGATTGTTGAGCCCAGGAGTTCCAGACCAGCCTGGGCAACATAGTGAGACCTCATCTCTACTTGAAAAGAAAAAAAGATTCATGTCCCAAAGAGACCAGACTTTTCCAAAGGTATCTTAGTCCCATATGATAGTGAACATTACAAATAAATTTGATTTTTTTATTGGAGTCTAGTTTTGCAGCTGACAGTGAATGCCCGAAAACTGAATGACATTTATATCTTCTCTCATTCTTTATAACCAGAAGAGATGACAGAGTTTGTAGTGATCTATTTTTAATGCAAAAATGATCTCAAACTATTTCTTTAAGCATACCCACTGTATGAGCATTCTTATTGACAGATATGTACTAGTTTCCATTTGATGAATCATTTTCAGGATTCATTTTAGCTTTAGGCTAAAATAAGCATACTGTGTATATATTTATACATAGAAGCTCATTTTAATTTGTAAAACTTTAATATATAGGCTTTTGAGAACATCAGATTAATATCTTTATCATTGTGTTTTGGGATTAGAAGGTAAATTATCTGATCAATCAGCGAATAACATATATCACCTGTAAGTCTTAGTTGTTAAAATTTTCAGGCCATTTTGAAACTGTTTAGACTAAATATTTGAACATTTACTTCTGTATTCTGACACATTATTTTTGATATGCTTTTGATCTCACCTTAACCCAGATCAATTCATTTCTGAAAACCAACAGCTTTTATAACACACTAGAAGCAAAGCTCTGAGCAATATAAAGACTTCCTGTTAGCCTACCATAGAATATGAAGAAGCAGTGTCATTTCCTTTTGCTAGGATGTGTTCTGTACAAATTAAACACATTACTTTAGCTTTTAGTTATTGAGTTGAACAAAAACAAATCAGACTTTAATCTTTTTCACTTGGGATAGAGGTATTTTTTAACTTTAACAAAGTATAGTATGTTTTTAACTGACATTTTAAACATTAACTATAAAAAGACAGTACAACCATGTTAAACACTTGAAGACCTTACCCATCGCTTTTTAGCTTAACATTTTATCATGCATCGCTGGTGGGCGTTTTTACTGAAGTCTTTGCTATCACTAAAACAAAACAGTTTCATTTATGTGTTTATTTTAGAGATAGGGTCGTGCTCTGTTGCCCAAGCAGGAGTGCAGTGGCACAATCATAGCTCACTGTAAACTTGAACCACTGGGCTTAAGTCATCCTCCTGCCTTAGCCTCCTGAGTAGGTAGGACTACAGATTTGCACCACTATGCCTAATTTTTACATTTTTTGGTAGAGATGGGTAGAGACTGGTCTCAAACTGTTAGATTCAAGTGATCCTCCTGCTGCTGCCGCCCTAAGTGCTGAGATTACAGGCATGAGCCACTGTGCCTGGCCGTTATTTTTATTCTAAACTAAAAGCAATCTATAATGATAAGTTCCAACAGTACAGATTTGAAATGTTAAAAAGCCTCTTTTCTCCTTATTATTGTGATATTGTTAAAATCTGCATATGTAAAGTTCAACACAATGTTATTAGCTTGGTGCAAACGTAATTGTGGTTTTTGCCATATGTGTATGTAGGTAATGGCAGAATTACAGCTTTTGCCACATACGTGTATGTATTTTTTTTTTTTTTTTTTTAGTAGTGGCAAAATCTGCAATTACATTAGCACCAACCTAATACATGTTTTTGTTCTAGTTTTTTGCTCATTGAAGCTTGGGTATCTTTCCATATTTAGAACATCTAGATTTTTTTTACTATAGCTGAGTGGTATTTTATTGTTGGTTATAGATATACCAACATTTATTTAGGTTATTCTCTTACTGATAGATGCTTAAATTTTAACTTGAAGGAATTTTGCAGTGAATTTTCTTTTGCCTATATCCAGGTGTTGTGAGTGGTAATAGATATTTATAAATTCCTATCAGAAAATTACTAGGTCACGGCCAGGCGTGGTGGCTCATGCCTGTAATCCCAGCACTTTGGGAGGCTTAGGCAGGTGGATCATTTGAGGTCAGGAGTTTGAGACCAGCCTGGCCAACATAGTGAAACCCCATCTCTAATAACAGTACAAAAGTTAGCTGGGCATGGTGGTACGCGCCTGTAATCCCAGCTACGTGGGAGACTGAGGCAGGAGAATTGCTTGAACCTGAGATGTTCAATTCTTGCTTGCAGTGAGTGAAGACCGTGCCATTGCACTCCAGCCTGGGTGACAGAGTGAGATTCCATCTCAAAATAATAATAATAATAATAAAATAAAAATAAAATTGCTGGATCACAAGGCATGCCCTGTTAATCTGATAGGTAAAAACAATGAGAGTTTGTATATTTCTTGAATTTTGATTGAAGTTGGGCACCAGTCTTATGATTGACCATTTTTCCCTTTTGGCTGTTGATACAATTTGTCCATTTTTCTGTAAGTTACTATTTTGTCTTATTGATTGGTATGAACTCTTTATAAATCTAGCACTTTTAAATGCTATATAATATTCAGTGTTATAATACCATAATAATCATACATTCCTAATGTAATGCTGCAGTTAATTTTGTTCATGTATTTTTTTTCTTTATTATTTATTTATTTATTTTTGAGACAGAGTCTCACTGTGTCACCTAGGCTGGAGTGCAAAGGCATGATCTTGGCTCATTGTGATCTCCACCTCCTGGGTTCAAGTGATTCTCCTGCCTCACACTCCTAAGTAGCTGGGACTACAGGCATGGGTCACCACACCCGGCTAATTTTTTTTGTATTTTTTGTAGAGACAGGGTTTTGCCATGTTGGCCGGGCTCCTCTCCTGACCTCAGGTGATCTGCTTGCCTTGGCCTCCCAAAGTGCTGGGATTACTGGCGTAAGCCACCATGCCTGACCATTCATGTATTTTGTTGACTCTGGTTGAATTGTTTTCTTAGGATAAACTTGGTATAAAATTGAGTTTAAAGGCTGTGAATTTCCTTATTAATATATTCACACAATCTGAAATAATACATTTAATATTTAATAAATATTTAATGCATTTCGGATTATATTTAAAACAAACAAGGATTTAAATTACCTATAACCCTACCACTAAGGACAACCACCATTGTGAGCCTTTTTGCTCTAGATAGCTTTCCAGTGTTTTATTTTTCTATTGTAAAGCCTGTCCCCCCCTACCCCTTAACATATATAGGGAAAATCTTTCCACATTAGTAAATAAAGATCTAGGCTGGGCACGGTGGCTCACACCTGTAATCCCAGCACTTTGGAAGGCCGAGGTGGGCAGATCATCTGAGGTCAGGAGTTTGAGACCAGCCTAACCAACATGGTGAAACCCTGTCTCTACTAAAAATACAAAATTAGCTGGGCGTAGTAGTGGCACATGCCTGTAATGCCAGCTAGTCGGGAGGCTGAGGCAGGAGAATTGCTTGAACCCGGGAGGCGGAGGCTGCAGTGAGCCGAGGTCACGTCATTGTACTCCAACCTGGGCGACAGAGTGAAACTCTATCTCCAAAATAAATACATACATACATACATACAAAATCTATACTACAGGGTACATTTTTCCTTTTTTTCTTTTTTCATTGTATTAAAATATTAAAATATACATAACATTAAATTTTTGCCTTTGTAACCATTTTTAAGGATACAGTTCACTGGCATTGGGTACATTTACATTGCTGTACAACCGTCACCATTGTCTGCCTCCAGACTCTTTCATTATCCCAGACTGAAACCTATTAACACATTTTTATACCTTTAGCTCTTCTCTTGTTGTGGACATTCATTTTCAGTTTTCTCCCTTTGTAGGTAACAATTGACATATATATGTGTGTATATAAAAATATGTACGTATATATTTTTTTACTTGTCTGATTACTTTCTCATGATGGCAGTTCTTCCATGATAGGACAATTCTCTTTTTTTTTTTTTTTTTTTTTTTTTGAGACAGAGTCTCGCTCTGTCGCCCAGGCTGGAGTGCAGTGGTGCGATCCTGGCTCACTGCAAGTTCCACCGCCTCCCGGGTTCAAGCCATTCTCCTGCCTCAGCCTACCTAGAAGCTGGGACTACAGGCGCCCGCCACCACACCCGGCTAATTTTTTTGTATTTTTAGTAGAGACGGGGTTTCACCGTGTTCGCCAGGATGGTCTTGATCTCCTGACCTCGTGATCCGCCCGCCTCGGCCTCCCAAAGTGCTGGGATTACAGGCTTGAGCCACCGCGCCCGGCCAGGACAATTCTCTAGAGAACAGTTTATATGAGTATACATATTCAGGACAATTTTTTTTTTTTTTTTTGAGACGAAGTCTTGCTCTGTTGCCCAGGTTGGAGTGCAGTGGCGTGATCTCGGCTCACTGCAACCTCTGCCTCTCGTGTTCATGCGATTCTCCTGTCTCAGCTTCCTGAGTAGCTGGGACTACAGGTGCCTGCCACCCCACCTGGCTAATTTTTGTATTTTTAGTAGAGACAGGGTTTCACCATGTTGGTCAGGCTGGTCTTGAACTCCTGATCTCAGGAGATCCCCCCGCCTCAGCCTCCCAAAGTGCTAGGATTACAGGTTGAGCCACTGTGCCCGGCCAAGGATGACTTTTAAAATTGATTTGGATGTCAGTTTTTCTCCCCCTGACACCACTGTAGAATTTACCCCCAGTTTAATAAGAAAAGTTAATGTAGGCCAGGCTCCGGTGGCTCACACCTGTAATCTCAGCACTTTGGGAGGCCAAGGTGGGAGGATCATTGGAGCCGTAGAGTTCGAGACTGATATGGGCAATACATGTACCTAGACCTCGTCTCTAACAGAAACCTTAAAAAACTAGCTGAGTGTGGTGGTGTGTACCTGTGGTCCCAGATACTTGGGAGGCTGAGGTGGAAGATCGCTTGAGCTCAGGAGGCAGAGGTTTCCGTGAGCTGTGATCATGCCACTGCACTTAAGCCTGGGCAACAGAGTGAGACCCTATCTCAAAAAAAAAAAAAAAAATTAAAAAAGTTAATGTGACTGGAAGGTTAAATGTGTTTTTTAAAGTTATAGATATATAGCTGTTATATAAAAAATGAGATACTTCTGTGGTAATACAGAAGTCAAAGTGTCTTTTGCCTAAATGAGTGTTTTTTTTTTAACAGGCTCAGTGACATTGCTCAGTGGGAAGATTTGTGGGGAGAGGTATATACGTGATATTTATTTGGGAAAGGGTGTTCATACATATTTTGCTGTTCTCCTGGACAAAAGGTTGAGAAACCACTACTTTGTGTTCTATTTTGTTTGACTGGTTAGAATCAGATTTACCTAAGCTGGGTTTTAATTGTAAAACAAAATTTTAAATCTCAAATACTTACAAGTTACTCTAATAAGAGCCTTTGCTTTCTCCTAGGATTGGCAGCCACCATTTGCATGTGATGTTGATAAACTTCATTTTACGCCGCGTATCCAGAGACTGAATGAATTGGAGGTAATGTCTTCACTAGTGTTCTGTTTGCCTGTATTCCAGGGGGACCCTCCTTGAAATTATTAGGATATATTAAAATTGTTATAGAATCACCATTGTAAATCTGTTTTTAGATTTGTATTTTAGCAAATAAGAATATTTCTGTAGAGAACAGGTCTTTAAATTATCGAATTGGCTAGGCATGGTGACTCACACTTGTAATCTCAGCACTTAGGGAGGCTGGGGCAGGAGGGTTGGCCTGGGCAACATACTGAGACCCTGTCTCTAGTAAAACATAATTTTAAAAATTAGCCAGGTGTGATGATGATGGTGTGTGCCTATAGTTCCAGCTACTCAGGAGGCTGAGGTGGGTGGATTGCTTCAGCCTGGGAGGTCAAGACTATAGTGAGCCATGGTTGTGCCACTGCACTCTGCACTCCAGCCTGGGCAACAGAGCAAGACCCTGTATCATATATATTTACATATGTGAAGATACACACACACAAAATTGTATTTTTTTTGTAGGGATGGAGTCTCCCTGTGTTGCCCAGGCTAGTCTCAAACTCCTGGGCTCAAGTGATCCTCCTGTCTCTGCCTCCCAAAGCTGGGCATATAAAAGCTTCTTTACTTGTCATAATTTTAAACAATAATATGGAATTGTGCTTACAGTACTACTTAAGTTCCTTTCAGAGTGCCTACTTACATCACAGGAAGGTTTACTGAGTGTTTAATTCCTTGTCTGTCACGTGGTAGGGGCTGAATTAAATTTTTTTTTAAAGTCACTTAAGATTTTTACTTTTTTTATTATGGAGTCCCGCTCTGTCGCCCAGGCTGGAGTGCAACAGTATGATCCTGGTTCACTGCAACCTCTGCCTCCTGGGTTCAAGTGATTCACCTGCCTCAGCCTCCCAAGTAGCTGGAATTACAAGTGTGTGCCACCAAGCCCGGCTAATTTTGGTATTTTTAGTAGAGATGGGGTTTCACCTTTTTGGCCAGGCTGGTCTTGAAATCCTGACCTCAGGTGATCCACCTGCCTTGGCCTCCCAAAGTGTTGGGATTACAGGCGTGAGCCACCATGCCTGGCCTGAATTAAATTTTTGTTGAGTTAATGTGTGTGTGTGTGTGTGTGGGGGAGATATATATATATATATATATTTTTTTTTTTTTTTTTGCGGGGGACAGAGTCTCGCTGTGTCACCAAGGCTGGAGTGCTGTGGCACAATCTCAGTTCACTGCAACCTTTGCCTCTTAGGTTCAAGTGATTCACCTGCTGCGGCTTCCTGAGCAGTTGGGATTACAGTCGTGTACCACCATGTTCAGCTAATTTTTGTGTTTTTAGTAGAGATGGGGTTTCACCATGTTGGCCAGGCTGGTCTCAAACTGTTGGCCTCAAGTGATCTGCCCATTTTGGCCTCCCAAAGTGCTGGGATTACAGGTGTGAGCCACCACACCCGACCATGTATAATTATTATTATTATTATTATTATTATTTTTTTTTTTTTTTTTTTTGAGACTGAGTCTGGCTCTGTCGCCCAGGCTGGAGTGCGGTGGCCAGATCTCAGCTCACTGCAAGCTCCGCCTCCCGGGTTCACGCCATTCTCCTGCCTCAGCCTCCCGAGTAGCTGGGACTACAGGCGCCCGCCACTTCGCCCGGCTAGTTTTTGTATTTTTTAGTAGAGACGGGGTTTCACCGTGTTAGCCAGGATGGTCTCGATCTCCTGACCTCGTGATCCGCCCGTCTCGGCCTCCCAAAGTGCTGGGATTACAGGCTTGAGCCACCGCGCCCGGCTTATTTTTCTTTTTTATTGAGACGGAGTTTCGCACTGTCATCTGGGCTGGAGTGCAGTGGCATGATCTTGGCTCATGAACCTCTGCCTCCCAGGTTCAAGCAATTCTCCTGCCTCAGCCTCCTGAGTAGCTGGGATTACAGGTGCCTGCCACTACGCCCAGCTAATTTTTTGTATTTTTAGTAGAGACGGGATTTCACCATGTCAGCCAGGCTGGTCTTGAACTCCTGACCTCATGATTCACCCATCTCGGCCTCCCAAAGTGCTGGGATTACAGACATGAGCCACTGCACCCAGCCATATAATTATTATTATTTTGAGATGGAGTATTGCTGTCTCGTCCAGGCTGGAGTACTGTGGTGTGATCTCAGCTCACTGCAACCTCTGCCTCCCGAGTTCAAGCTGTTCTTCTGCCTCAGCCTCCTGAGTAGCTGGGATTACAGGCAAGCGCCACCACACTCAGCTGATTTTTGTATTTTTAATAGAGATGGGTGTTTCACCATGTTGGCCAGGCTGGTCTTGAACTCCTGACTTTGTGATTCATTTGCCTCGGCCTCCCAAAGTGTTGGGATTACAGGCGTGAGCCACCGTGCCCACCTGGCCATGTATAATTATTTAACCAGCTATATTTTCTGTATTTTTGGCTGTTTCTCATTGAATTTAGAAAGTGGTATTATATGGTTCTGCTGAAAGAGCATTAAATTAAAAAAAAATTTTTTTAAGTGGTATTGTACTTAAATATTCTGTGAAAGAAAATATCACATGGGCAGGTAATAGGAGCTTTAAAATAAGCTAAATGAGATGAAAACTCAATCAATTCTTTGTCTTTTAGGCTCAAACTCGAGTAAAATTGAATTTCTTGGACCAGATCGCAAAGTACTGGGAGTTACAGGGAAGTACTCTGAAAATTCCACATGTGGAGAGGAAGATCTTGGACTTATTTCAGCTTAATAAGGTAATGGGCTAATGACCATCTTACCATCTTACTCATTTAATAATCTTACTGACAGAATGAATTTGATCTTCTTTGCCTTAAAAAGGAACTTACTGCTCAGCCAGATGGCTCGCGCCTGTAATCTTAGCACTTTGGGAGGTCAAGGGAGGAGGATTGCTTGAGACCAGCCTGGGTAACATAGGGAAACCTTGTCTTTACAAAAAATTAAAAAATTAGACAGGCATGGTGGCATGTGCCAGCTATTTGGGCTGCTAAGGAGGGAGGATCACTTGAGCCCAGGTGGTGGAGGCTGTGGTGAGCTGTGATTGCACCACTGCACTCCAGCCTGGGTAATTGAGCAAGATGCTGTCCCAAAAAAGAAAGAAAGAACAAAGAAACTTATTTTTTGAGATGTGCAAAATGAGGTTCTCAAGTCAGTTGAGTGATGAGGATCATCAGGCTCTGCTTCCCAGGTCTTGAAGCCTTGTGGAATATTTTGCTGCCACCTGTTTTTCTCATTTTCACACTTTACAAAAATTCTGCAAACTATTTCTTTTTATTACAGATAAGGAAACTGAGGCTCAGGGTGATAAAAAGCTAAAAAGCGCTGAGCCATGGCCGGGCATGGTGGTTCATGCCTGTTATCCCAGCACTTTGGGAGGTCGAGGCGGGTGGATCAACTGAGGTCAGGAGTTCCATACCAGCCTGACCAACATGTCAAAACCCCGTCTCTACTAAAAATACAAGATTAGCTGGGTATGGTGGCACATGCCTGTAATCCCAGCTACTTGAGAGGCTGAGGCAGGAGAATTGCCTGAATCCAGGAGGCGGATGTTGCAGTGAACCGAGATTGTGCCATTGCACTGCAGCCCGGGCAACAAGCGAGAAACTCCGTCTCAGGGAAAAAAAAAAAGAAAAAAAGCTGAGCCATAATTCAATACCAGGCCCAATTGATTCTGAACTTTACGTTCTTTCCATCAAACATGCTGGCATGCATCCTAGTCTTTAGTTTTTGGAGATTTATTTAAGAGTCCAGAGTAAGACCAAGTATTATAGTCCCTTCTTTGGTAGAGATTTAGTTTTAGGTAAACTGATTCTTTCCACATGATTGCTTTGGGGATGTGAAAAGTAGCTTAGAGGGGACAAAATGTTTATGGACCATGTTGTCAAGAGAGATGTTTAAAATTTCTAACTTAAAATTAGTAGTGTGTATATATGTGTGTGTGAGTATATATGTGTGTGTGTGTGTGTGTATATGTATATATATTTGATTGGCAAAACATGTTTTTAAAAGATAACCATAGCCAAGAACATTTTCCCCTTGGAGTCATACTTAGGTGCGATTAGAAGTGACTCCATATAGTTGTTTCTAATTTTGCTATTTTAACAGTTAGTTGCAGAAGAAGGTGGATTTGCAGTTGTTTGCAAGGATAGAAAATGGACCAAAATTGCCACCAAGATGGGGTTTGCTCCTGGCAAAGCAGTGGGCTCACATATCAGAGGGCATTATGAACGAATCCTTAACCCCTACAACTTATTCCTGTCTGGAGACAGCTTAAGGGTAAGTTTGGGGGCTAGCCTTAACCTGTTTTATCTTACTACTTATCAGTACATTGTCTTTTCAGGAAAATGAAAAGGCCTTGATTGTGTTTGGAAGACCTTGTTTTAGAAGACCTTGTTTTGTCGGGGTGTGGTGGCTCACTCCTGTAATCCCAACACTTTGGGAGGCCAAGGCAGGTGAATCACCTGAGGACAGGAGTTTGAGACCAGCCTGGCCAACATGGCAAAACCTCATCTCTACTAAAAATACAAAAATCAGCTGGGCATGGTGGTGGGTGCCTGTAATCCCAGCTACTCGGGAGGCTGAGGCAGGAGAATTGCTTGAACCCAGAAGGTGGAGGTTGCAGTGAGCCGAGATCGTGCCACTTCACTCAAGCCTGGGCAAAGAGCGAGACTCCGAGACTCCGTCTGAAACAAAAAAATACCTTGTTTTGTGTTTTTTCCTCTAGTGTTTTTGTTCTGCTTTGAGAGCAACTATACTTAGAAGTTTGTTTCTGGAATGAATAAGATTGTGGAGGAAATTTTTTTACTGTCAAAAGCTGAGGAGTTGATTATTATCTACTTGTTACAACTTTGCCTTCTCTTTAAATTTAAAGTAGCTAAAGTATTCCTGGCTGTCATATGAAGGTATAAGCTGTGAAATAACTTACCTACCTATTCTCTTTTGCCAGCTGAGATTTTTAAGGAGATTGTCAGAATGTTGATATGGTAAAGATAGGGGATTTTATAATGCTGCATAGCTAATGGGTTCCTCTTCTAGTAATTCCTATGTAGCCATGTTCATTTCTGACAAAATGGTATTTGTGAAATTATTCATTTAAAAACTTGTAAGTAAAACAATACTATAAAAGCTTCCCATTTATTTCCATGCCTTGGTAGAAAGAAGAGGGGTGTCATTATCCATTCACACCCTTTGAGTTATTTTAGGACTACAGCAGTGAGCCCTATAATTTTAAGAATTGTTTTCTGTGCTGTAGAGAGGTAGGAAGAGAATAACATAGTTTTTGAGGGGTAAGTCACTAACCAAAGTCCTGTCCTAATACTATACACACACAAACACACCATCTGTAATGCTTAAATCCAGTAGATTTGTTTTTCTTCCCTCTTTCCCTTATTGATTCCAGGTGAACACTTTTTTTTTTTTTTTTTTGAGGTGGAGTCTCGCTCTGTCCCCCAGGCTGGAGTGCAGTGGGTCGATCTCCCGGTCACTGCAAGCTCCGCCTCCCGGATTCATGCCATTCTCCTGCCTCAGCCTCCCGAGTAGCTGGGACTACAGGCGCCCGCCACCGCACCCGGCTAATTTTTTGTATTTTTAGTAGAGAGGGGATTTCACCGTGGTCTGGATCTCCTGACCTCGTGATCCGCCTGCCTCACCCTCCCAAAGTGCTGAGATTACAGGCGTGAGCCACCAGGCCCGGCTAACACTTTTTAGCATAGAAGAAAGTGGCCAATCTGACATTCAAAACTTTTTTTTTGTTTGTTTAGTACATTATGTGAATGTTTAGTGAGCCCATGGATGAAATTGTTTAGAATGTTGAGTGTGAGCCGGGAGCAATGGCTCAGGCCTGTAATCCCAGCACTTTGGGAGGCCAAGGTGGGCGGATCACTAGATGGAGAGATGGAGACCATCCTGGCCAACATGGTGAAACCCTGTCTCTACTAAAAATACAAAAATTAGCTGGGCATGGTGGCGCGCGCCTGTAGTCCCAGCTGCGTGGGAGGCTGGAGCAGGAGAATCACTTGAACCCAGGAGTTGGAGGTTGCAGTGAGCTGGGATTGTGCCACTGCACTCCAGCCTGGGTGACAGAGCAAGACTCTGTCTCAAAAAAATAAAAAAAATTAAAAAAATAAAAAATTGGCTGGGTGCGGTGGCTCACACCTGTAATCCCAACACTTTGGGAGGCCTCAGGTGGATCCCCTGAGGTCAGGAGTTTGAGATCAGGCTGGCCAACATGGCAAAACCCCTTCTCTACTAAAAATACAAAAAAAAAAAAAAAAAAAAAATAGCTGGATGTGGTGGCAGGCGCTTGTAATCTGAGCTACTTGGGAGGCTAAGGCAGGAGAATTGCTTGAACCCGGGAGGCAGAGTTTGCAGTGAGCCAAGATCGCGCCATTGCACTCCAGCCTGGGTGACAGAACAAGACTTAGAACAAGATTGTCTCGCCGGGCGCGGTGGCTCAAGCCTGTAATCCCAGCACTTTGGGAGGCCGAGACGGGCGGATCACGAGGTCAGGAGATCGAGACCATCCTGGCCGACACGGTGAAACCCCGTCTCTACTAAAAAATACAGAAAACTAGCCGGGCGAGGTGGCGGGCGCCTGTAGTCCCAGCTACTCGGGAGGCTGAGGCAGGAGAATGGCGTGAAGCCGGGAGGCGGAGCTTGCAGTGAGCTGAGATCCGGCCACTGCACTCCAGCCTGGGCGGCAGAGCGAGATTCCGTCTCAAAAAAAAAAAAAAGATTGTCTCAAAAAATAAAAAAACAAAAATAAAAAATAGAGTGTTGAATGTGGAACGTTTTTGCCTCATAGTCAGATCTAGATACAGTTACCCGTAATAGGTTAATTTTCTCTTCTTGAACTCTTCCTAAGTATGGAAGTTATAGTGAATAAAGGAAGAGAGAGTCCTTTTAATGATGCTTTGTGGATTGTAACATTTTAGAAACATGTCACTTATATACTTAAAAAGGCAATGTAGTTTTATGGTTAAAAGTCACTTAAATATTTATACAATCAAGGAGTTGAAAGGAATAAGTATTTAAAAGGTACCCTTTTGTAAACATTGCATCTGCAGTAAAGGTAGATATTTGTGAGTGACTTACTGTGTGCCAAGTATGTTTTAGGAAGTGATACACATTCATTGTAGAAAGTTTTAAAAACACAGGAGGAGAGTATGGCAAAATAAAATCACTCCTGATCCTTCCACCTGTTATTTCTCTCAGGGCTATTTTTATGCATACATTCACAAATTGAAAGTGTACTCTTCTTCAATGATGTATACATCATTGCATCTTGGGTTTTTTTACTAATCATATGAGCATTTGCCATATCATTGAATAGTTTTGAAAATGCGATTTCTAATGACTGTGGCAATCCATTTTTTATAGCCAGACCTTATTTTTATTTCTTCTATTGTAGAATGTTTAGGTCGATTCTAGTTTTTTATTATAATACTATGATGAACATTCCTTGTATGTAAATTTTCACATCTATTTCTGATTTTTGAAATAGTTATTAGGGAGAGAAGAATTGAAGAACATATACTTAGGAAAAACAGAGGTGTACAGTGAAGGAATTATTGCAAAAGGGTGAAGGGAGAGTATAAGTTAAATTTTAGGGAACTTGAGAAAAGTTGATACACTGTTCCAGTGGAACAGAGGCCTCAATCTTGCATCATCATGTTTTCTAAATGTCTTAAGGGATTGCTCTGCCTTTGTGGGATGGTGTGATTATGGCATGATGATGATATTAAATCACCTGTAAGTCCTAGTTTCTCAAGTAAAGGTTAAAATTAGCGTCTGTATGTTAATAACACTAGATATAAAACCATATCGTGTGTATTTTTAATTGTGGTTTGGAGCAAAATAATAAAGCTCTTCTTATTTATTCTAAAAAACTACAGGGCATGATTGTCTTAGATCTGCAAAGTCCTTACAGAACCAAGCTGACCATAGATGATGGAACCATTGAGACTAACTAGTAGGAGATAGGAACCACATATGTAGTATCCGAATTTGTGATCATCCACTTAGTACAATTTATGTAATTCAGCTCAATTTGTATTTTCCTAATCACTCATACTTTTGTGTCTCCAATAGAAAGTACATTGGATACATAAAGGGGATTAATTTACATGATGAACAGGTTTTATTCCCCTCTGCATGCTTTCATTAAACATACTCTAAATGCTCAACTGAGGACTTGTTACAAAACAGAAGGCAATGTTCTATACTACTTTTTGTAAAAAACAAAATATTTTTTTCTCTCAATTGTCATTGGTGTTTAGTTTGTCTCATAATTTTTTCTTTTTTTTTTTTTTTTTTGAGACGGAGTCTTGTTCTGTCACCCAGGCTGGAGTGCAGTGGCACGATCTCGGCTCACTGCAATGTCTGCCTTCCAGGTCCAAGCGATTCTCCTGCCTCAGCCTCCTGAGTAGCTGGGATTACAGGCATGTGTCACCACATGGGCTAATTTTTGTATTTTTAGTAAGGACGGGGTTTCACTATGTTGGCCAAGCTGGTCTTGAACTCCTGACCTCAAGTGATCTACCTGCCTCGGCCTCCCAAAGTGCTGGGATTACAGGTGTGAGCCACTATACCGAGCCGTAAGTCTTAAATAAGGTACCTTATTTAAGGCACCACCGCACCTGACCAACTTTTTTCAGAATGTAAATGCTTAACTATTAGGAATATAATAGTTAATTTTTCTGGATCAAATCAATGTGTAGTTTTAAGTAGAATGAGCAGAATATTTAATATTTATAGGGTGCTATTACCAGTGGTAGATTTACTACTTGTTAACAAGTAATGAGTCAGTATTTTTAAATAGTATATCATATTTCTTAACTATCAGAAATAAATTTTATCTTTTTTTTTTTTTTTTTTTTTTTTTTGAGACGGAGTCTCGCTGTGTCGCCCAGGCTGGAGTGCAGTGGCCGGATCTCAGCTCATTGCAAGCTCCGCCTCCCGGGTGTTTACGCCATTCTCCTGCCTCAGCCTCCCGAGTAGCTGGGACTACAGGCGCCCACCACCTCGCCCGGCTAGTTTTTTGTATTTTTTAGTAGAGACGGGGTTTCACCGTGTTAGCCAGGATGGTCTCGAACTCCTGACCTCGTGATCCGCCCGTCTCGGCCTCCCAAAGTGCTGGGATTACAGGCTTGAGCCACCGCGCCCGGCCAAATTTTATCATTTTGTCACTTTGTACTTTCTTTTGTTCTTTTGCCCGTCTCTGTATTTCTGCAAATGTGAGGAGGAAAGGGGCCAATCTCATTAGTGAGATTCTATGGTAGTAACTGTGCCCGTAGTGTCAGTGCTTCAGGAAGGTTGTTATTTCCATGTATCTCATTCCAAATATAGCTGCTATAACACACCTCAGAGGGTTACTTTTGAAACTTTTACAAAGGTTTTTCGTGAGGTTTGTGGGTCCTCTTATGAAAGAGTAGTACTTACCTGAAATTCATATTAGCTTCAGTGGCAACATTTTGTTGTGTTAATAGCTTAGAATAAAACTAAAAAGAAAAACCAAAGCAAGAAGAGAGATGCATTTTTGATCAGAACCAAAGTTATTGCTGTGGGCTACCAGTTGATCTTTGCCTTGCGAGTTAGACTTTGTAGGGATATACTGTGGTAAATAGAAACCCTAGTGAGGAAGACTGCTTTAGTTAAATGACCTGTTTTCTCAATTCAGGTGATATCTTTGGATGATAACTTTGCTAGTTATATCTGAAACTATACAGTTGTAAAATCTAGAAAACATATTGGATTCCCTATTTTTTAAATTCCAAATACTTTTAAAAAATGAGATATTTTTAACATGGAAAATTGTTTTGGGAGCTTATAAGGGGCCTTTCTAACAATATGGACCTTCCATTAACTGACAGTTGCAAGCACAAATAATTCCAAGTGGTTTATTGGGAATGCCTTGAGACAGCTATGGTCTGTTGTAACCTGATGATGTCAGCAATGAAAAATCAAAGCAACACCCCCTGTTAAAAATTTTTAAAATGTTTTAAACCTTTATAGATGTATGTATGTGGTTGGTAACTGCAGACTTGTCTTTATTTTTATTTAGATTTTTAAAAATTATAGGCCTGTTGTCTAGATAAATAGTTGTAAAATGTACCTTACAAAAATCCACTGAAACTCTGTAAGATTAAAAAGGGAAGGAATTTATCAGTATAGTTGTTATTTCTAGTGTTTGCAGAAGCCAAACCTGACCACAGACACTAAGGACAAGGAGTACAAACCCCATGATATTCCCCAGAGGCAGTCTGTGCAGCCTTCGGAAACGTGCCCCCCAGCCCGACGAGCAAAACGCATGAGAGCAGAGGTAAGAGCCTCATGAGGTTAATTTAGAAGGAATTCTCAAGCCCTATTACCAATGGCTGTCTGACACTGGATTTCTCTCATGTGTATGCTCTTTGTAGTTTTGAACCTTGTTAATCTCACAAAGGGATGCTGTTTGTATTCCAACTTTTACACTTGGGTGAATTGTACCATCAAAGGGATAAGGAATCGAAGAAGTCTAAGTTTATGCTGCCTGTACAGACTGCTGCTTGTTACCAATCAAGGCCTTAGGAAGAATTGGTGTTCTGTGTTCCTACTTGGATTGCCCATTACCCTCACAAAGTTGGGCAATGTTTAATGGGGATTAAGGCTAGAAAACATGTAGATTAGGAGGTTTTTTAAACACAGTGGTTAGAAGACAGTTAAAGCCATTTTTCTCAGACTTCTTTTTTTTTTTAGAGACAGAATCTTACTCTGTTGCCCAGGCTGGAATGCAGTGGCGCGATCTTGGCTCACGGCGACCTCCGCCTCCCAGATTCCAGCAATTCTCCTGCCTCAGCCTCCCCAGTAGCTGGGACTACAGGCGTGTGCCACCATGCCCAGTTAATTTGTTTTGTATTTTTAATAGAGACGGGTTTCACTGTGTTAGCCAGGATGGTCTCAATCTCCTGATCTCATGATCCACCCATTGTGGCCTCCCAAAGTGCTGGGATTACAGGCGTGAGCCACCGCGCCCGGCCTCTTCTTCTTTTTAGAGATGGTCTCGCTCTGTCACCTAGACTGGAGTACAGTGGCATGATCATAGCTTACTGCAACTTTCAACTCCCAGGCTCAGGTGATAACTGCCACCTCAGCCTCCCGAGTAGCTGGAACTACGGATGCATGCCATGCATGCCTAACTAATTAAAATTTCTTTTGTGTGAGATGGAGTCTCGCTCTGTCGCCCAGGCTGGAGTGCAGTGGCACGATCTCGGCTCACTGCAAGCTCCACCTCCCGGGTTTACGCCATTCTCCTGCCTCAGCCTCCCGAGTATGCAACACCTGGCTAATTTTTGTATTTCTAGTTAGAGATGGGGTTTTGCCATGATGGCCAGACTGATCTCAAACTCCTGGCCTCAAGTGATCCACTTACCTCGGCCTCCCCAAATGCTGGGATTACAGGTGTGAGCCACCTCACCCAGCCACAATTTGTTCTTGATCCTTTGACTTTCCCTATTTTTTTTTTTTTTTGAGATGGAGTCTTGCTCTGTCACCCAGGCTGGAGTGCAATGGCATGATCTCAGCTCACTGCAGCCTCTGTCTCTTGGATTCAAGCATTTCTCCTGCCTCAGCCTCCCAAGTAGCTGGGACTACAGGTGCATGCCACCATGCCCGGCCAATTTTTGTAATTTTAGTAGAGACAGGGTTTCACTGTTAGCCAGGCTGGTCTTGAATTCCTAACCTCAAGTGATCTGCCTGCCTTGGCCTCCCAAAGTGCTGCGATTACAGGTGTGAGCCACTGTGCCTGGCCAACTTTTCCCTATTTTAAAATTTCTCATCCATGCTTTAATAGTAGTTTCAAAGGTGAACTTTATTCCTTCGGAAGAGAGAGAAGTATGTTTTGAATGCACTGTTAATAGAGGCAATTGGTAGGATATAGTCATCTTGAGATTCCAGTTGGATTTTTAAAGATTATATCTTCTTAAAGGAAATATTCATATATGTGACAATTTTTTTAGGCCATGAATATTAAAATAGAACCCGAGGAGACAACAGAAGCCAGAACTCATAATCTGAGACGTCGAATGGGTTGTCCAACTCCAAAATGTGAAAATGGTAAGAAAATTTATCAGTGAATAGGAAAGAAAAAGTAAATAAAGTAAAAATAAGTATTCATAAGTAAACATTATAAGCTGAAAAAGTCAATGGAAAAAATTAAAAAGTAAACATTAGAGCAGCTATTACACTGGGTTGAGCTTTGAGAAATAAAATCTTAATATATCAACAATGTCCTTGTTCTCATAATTAACTAACTAGTGGGAGAGAGAAGCAGAAACTATATGTATGCATATTAGGAGTGTGGATGAGTTTCTCAGCTCTAGTGAGTTGCTACTTTGAAATTTGATTCAACGCAGTTACTTGAAGTAATTTGTGAAAAACATAGGTGCCTTTGACCGAATGTCTAACAGATTTATTTCAGGCAAGGCAAACAGACATGTTCCTAAATCTGAATTGTAGTTAATTGCTTGCCTGGCTATCACTTGATGTAAGTCACTGAGAGGTGGATTTGAGATTCTCTTTTTTTTTTTTTTAAGTTATTCTGAAATTTATTTGCATCTTTAAAGAGTACCAAAAGAGATCGAATTTATAATTCACAGCACTTTTTTTTCTTTTTTTCTTTTTTTTTTTTTATTATTATTATACTTTAAGTTCTAGGGTACATGTGCATAACGTGCAGGTTTGTTACATATGTATACTTGTGCCATGTTGCTGTGCTGCACCCATCAACTTGTCAGCACCCGAGATTCTCTTAAGAGAAATCTTATATATGAGGCACATACAAATTAAGAAGTTAATAAAATGTGTTCCACCTAGGGATTAGTGAGGTAGTGGAAAGGCAGCACAATGCAGTGGAAAGTACAATATAAAGTAATACAGTAGTCTTGGCACAACCGCTAACTAGTTATGTAACCTTAGAGATGTTTCTTGACTTACTTTAACATCAGTTTTCTGACCTTTGAAATGGGTTTGTTGTGAAGGATTAAATACTTTATGGGAAGCATTGAGCACAATGCCTACCACATGATAGTTCAGTAATTGATAGCCAGTGTTTTTGCCAAACTTCTTAGTTTTCAGAACCAGGAATTTGGAGACCAGGAGGATGACCAGGACATGGAGAGATAATGTGTTATATGGAGGAGGTATAGTTGGTGAACTGTTGGTCTCTTATAGTCATGGCCAAGAGGAATTTGATTTCATCAGTATATGTTATGTGTTGGTCTTAAGAAAACTTTAGTTCCTATTTTGAAAGCATACAAACCTGAGAGACATCTTCAGAAGTAACCTACATCCGGCCGGGCGCGGTGGCTCAAGCCTGTAATCCCAGCACTTTGGGAGGCTGAGGCGGGTGGATCACGAGGTCAGGAGATCGAGACTATCCTGGCTAACATGGTGAAACCCCGTCTCTACTAAAAATACAAAAAACTAGCCGGGCGTGGTGGCGGGCGCCTGTAGTCTCAGCTACTCAGGAGGCTGAGGCGGGAGAATGGCGTGAACCCGGGAGGCGGAGCTTGCAGTGAGCTGAGATCACGCCACTGCACTCCAGCCTGGGAGCACAGCGAGACTCCGTCTCAAAAAAAAAAAAAAAAAAAAAAAAAAAAAGAAGTAACCTACATCCTGAAATTCAAATGGCACAAGAGTTTGCATTTTATCATAAAGTAATCAGCATTTGAGCCCTTGAATAAAGTATACTGGGTGCTATTGCTACTAAAATGAAAACACACATGAAGTTGTGTTTGTGTACGGTATGTGCTTTGGGAGGGAGATGATCAGTTGAGGGAGGAAGTGGAAAAAAGCATTGTACAGAAAGAGCTAATTTTGGATTGCCTCCTACAGAGAAAGAAATGAAGAGTAGCATCAAGCAAGAACCTATTGAGAGGAAAGATTATATTGTAGAAAATGAGAAGGAAAAGCCCAAGAGTCGATCTAAAAAGGCCACCAATGCTGTGAGTGACTTTCCCTTTCTCCTTTTTCTTTCCTATTTTCCTTCTTCCCTTCCTTTCTTTAATCCCCTTTACCCCCAAGTTTAAACTTAAATTTGTGCTTTAAATAAGATTGTTTAACTTAGTGTCTGACAATAAAAATATCTTTTGAAGTCAGTTTGTAGTATTAGTTAATAAATGAGGAATGAGGAAATACATGATCGTACTATAAAGATGGTAGTAACATCTGGAGGGGGCATTGACTGCCATTTTCTGGAATACATTCAGTTTTAGCACTGAATAATAATGAACTGTAATCTAGCTCATTATACGTAGAATTGCTCATAATTCACTAGCTCCCTTCTACATGAGCTGAAGGCTAGCTCAAAAATCCAAGTTAGTGTTTTCCAACTTTCCAGCTAGCAAAGGGAAGGAAGGAAATGGAAAGAAGGAACAAAAAAGAGAAAGGAAGAAGGAAGAGGAAGGAAGGAATGAAAAGGAAGTAGAGAAGGAAGGAAGAGAAAGAAAAGGAACAAAGGAAAGCAGTTGGGAGTAGGGAGGAGGGCATGGCAGAGTTAGAGGGCTGGGAGCTGTTTATTCTGTGGAAAACTTTTATTAAAAGTAAAGCCTGATGGCATTAGAAAGGATCTGGTTCTTCTCTACCCCCTTCTGAGAGCCTGAAACAGTGCTTTTTTTCATGGAACTAGAAATTATTCTAATTGAGTGTTCTCTCCATAAATGTCACCTTCTGCCCCACCCCCTCTCCCCAATACAATCAGAAAACTGACAGAGCTAGATTTTTATTTGCTACAGTAAATATACTGAAACAGTTAGACTCTCCGTTTAGTTGAATTCTCAGCTTTCTAGTATTGAGTAATAGTTTGCTGTGGCTGCCATAAGGATGTGCCACAGACTGAGTTGCTTAAACAACAGAAATTTATTTTTTCACAGTTGTATAGGCTGGGAAATTTGAGATCAAGGTGTTGGCGGAGTTGATTTCTTCTGAGCCCTCTTTCCTTGGCTGTAGATGGCTGTCTTTCACAGGGTCTTTCCTCTGTACATATCTTTGTCCTTATAAGGACACCAGTCATATTGGATGATTACCTCTGTAAGGACTCATTTCCAAATATAGTCACATTCTGAGGTACCAAGGGTTAGGACTTCAACATACGAGTTTTTGGGGGAATACAGTGTACCTGATAAAAAGTAATAACTGGCTGGGCGCGGTGGCTCAAGCCTGTAATCCCAGCACCTTGGGAGGCCGAGACGGGTGGATCACAAGGTCAGGAGATCGAGACCATCCTGGCTAACCCGGTGAAACCCCGTCTCTACTAAAAAATACAAAAAACTAGCGGGGCGAGGTGGCGGGCGCCTGTAGTCCCAGCTACTCTGGAGGCTGAGGCAGGAGAATGGCGTAAACCCGGGAGGCGGAGCTTGCAGTGAGCTGAGATCCGGCCACTGCAGTCCAGCCTGAGCGACAGAGCTAGACTCCGTCTCAAAAAAAAAAAAAAAAGTAACAACTATGCCTTATCACTGGGCATTAGGGGAACTTCTTAACCATGACCCCTTAAGTAGAATTAAAAGTGGTAGTTTATTTTTATTTTTTTAGAGACGACTGGAGTACAGTGACACAATCATAGCTACTGCTGCCTTGAACTCCTGGGCTCAAGGGATCCTCTTGCCCCAGCCTCTTAAGTAGCTGGGACCACAGGTGTGCACCACCATGCCCAGCTAATTTTTCTTTTTTAAATTTCTTTTTTTTTTTTTTTTTTGAGACGGAGTCTCGCTCTGTCGCCCAGGCTGGAGTGCAGTGGCGGGATCTCAGCTCACTGCAAGCTCCGCCTCCCGGGTTCACGCCATTCTCCTGCCTCAGCCTCCAGAGTAGCTGGGACTACAGGCGCCCGCCACCTCGCCCGGCTAGTTTTCTGTATTTTTTAGTAGAGACGGGGTTTCACCGTGTTAGCCAGGATGGTCTCGATCTCCTGACCTTGTGATCCGCCCGTCTCGGCCTCCCAAAGTGCTGGGATTACAGGCTTGAGCCACCGCGCCCGGCTCTTTTTTAAATTTCTTGTAGAGACAGTGTCTTGCCATATTGCCTAGGCTGGTCTCAAACTCCTAGCTTCAAGCAGTCCCACCAGGCCCCCAGAAAGTGTTGGGATTACAGGCTTAAGCCACTGTGCCAGGAACTTTAAAAACAGTTTTGTTTTAAATATGGAAAAATTATATTTTCCTTCACAAATTATACTTTTGGTTAGGTTGGTAATTTATTACCTGGTGTCTTTTTTTTCTCTTTTTTTTCTGAGACAGGGTCTCTGTCACCCAGGCTAGAGTGCAACAGTGCAATAAGGGCTCACTCCAACCTTGACCTACGAGGCTCAAGCAGTCCTCCTGCCTCAACTCCCCAAATAGTTGGGACTACAGGCATGTGCCACCACACTTGGCCTGTAACCTTAGCATCTTGTTGTTTTGGAACCTACTAAAAACTTTAAATAACAAACTTTAAACATATGACAATTGAGAGAGCTAGGAGATTCCACCTTATATTTGGGTATGCATGAGGTATTGTGAAATATCCTTCATAGAAAGTGAAGCATTTTTATTTAAAATATCCTTTATAGAGGTTGAAGCATTTGTAGCAGGATGTAGAGACTAGATTATGCCTCAGATCCATTTCATTTCTAGAATTTTAGAAAATCAAATAATAGATCATGTTCCTTTGTTCTGTACCCATTTGTATTGCTACAGGTGGATCTGTATGTCTGTCTCTTATGTGGCAGTGGCAATGATGAAGACCGGCTACTGTTGTGTGATGGCTGTGATGACAGTTACCATACCTTTTGCTTGATCCCACCTCTCCATGATGTTCCCAAGGGAGACTGGAGGTGTCCTAAGTGTTTGGCTCAGGTAATAATTAATGGTAGAAGATTTTTTTAGGGCATTTTTCTTTGCCTTTGAGTTTTATTTATTTTTTATTTTATTTTTAGACAAGGACTAACTTTGTTGCCCAGGTTGGAGTGCAGTGGCACAAACATGGCTCACTGCAGTCTCAACCTCCCTGGCTCAAGCAGTTCTCCCACCTCAGCCCCCCAGGTAGCTGGAACTACAGGCCCATGCCATGATGCCTGGCTGATTTTTGTATTTTTTGTACAGAGGGGTTTCACCATGTTGCCCACGGTTGATCTCGAACTCCTGAGCTCAAATAATCCTCCTACCTCGGCCTTCCAAATTGCTGGGATTACAGGTCTGAGCCACCTCATTTGGCCTGCCTTTGAGTTTTAGATTTGGCAGTCGACAGTAATGAGGTCCATGAAGAAAACTGGGATGGACCTGAATAGGAAAGAGGTCTTAGAAGTGAGTTCCACAATGTATGTGGGTAGTTAAGAGGCAGAAAATAATTTGTAATAACTATCTTTTTAAAAAAAATTCTTATAAAAAGCATTACATGCTCTTTGCAAGAATTATTAAAACACTGAACAACTTAAAAAGTAGAGCTATGCTTTCACAGTGCATACATAACCACTGTCAATGTCTTGGTGTATATTCATCCTGCCTTTTTTCTATTTTAAACAAATGGAGCTACATTATATAAGTAATTTTAGTAATCTGCTTTTTTCATTTATAGAGACATTTTCATGTAGCACTGTGATTACTGATGTTTTTAATAGTGCATGCTGTCATTGGTAAAATCTGAAAAGGATCTATGATTATCTTTTTGAGGTTTTTTTTTTTTTTTTTTTTTTTTGAGACAGGATCTCACTCTATCACCCAGGTTGGAGTACAGTGGAGTGCAGTGGTGTGATCTCAGCTCACTGCAACCTCCGCCTCCCCAGCTCAAGTGATCCTCCCATCTCACCCTCCCAAGTAGCTGGGACTATAGGCTTGCACCACCATGCCCAGCTAATTTTTGTATTTTTTGGTAGAGACAGGGTTTTGCCATGTTGTCCATGCTGGTGTCAAACTCCTGAGCTCAGGTGATCCGCCTGCCTCGGCCTCCCAAAGGACTGGATTACAGGTGTGAGCCATTGCGTCCAGCCATTAGGATTATTTTGTATTAATATTATGTAGCAGTCAGTCTATTACCCTTGTTAGGGTTGAATTGTAATATAACAGTAAGGAGGTTTAAGTATAGCATGGATATAAAGGTTTGAGTGCTTTTCCATGTAGCTATGTTACAACATAAGGATGTCTCCATCAATGGGAGATCATTAAGCATAGGACAGGGCAGGGGGTCATGGATGTTAGATAAATTATTTAATAACTTGTAATAGGGATGACCTTATCAATGGATCTGGAATATTTAAGTCTATTGGCTCACGAAGATCTAAGGCAGCTTATACTGCCCCTGTTAACTCCCAGTATTAGATTATAATCAAATATTGCTGGCCTGAGAGCCATTCTGTTTCCATCAAGTGGTTTATCTCTATTTTGACCTATTTATTGTATGTTGATTTTATAATTTTAACTCCCAGGAGAACATTATTACTCTCATTTTCAGTATTGAAAACATTATTTGATTTTGAAGGAAGTCGAATCTTTAGCCTGCCTCTTATAAGTGTGTAAATTTATCCAAGTTGTGGTTGTTAAAATGGACATTTTATTTGCTCATTAGCAAATAAATAAAATGTATTTCATTTGCTTATTAAAATAACCACATTTTTCAGGCAGGTTTATTTTTATAATATAGACCTAGCATAGCAGTAAAATACACAAAGCCTTGTTTTCTATCTGCTAGCTTGATGATTGACCAAGTATACTTGGTGTTTTCAGTGTCACCTAGATCATAATTTTCTTTTTTATTTTCAGGAATGTAGTAAGCCACAAGAAGCATTTGGCTTTGAACAAGCAGCCAGGGACTATACCCTCCGTACTTTTGGGGAAATGGCAGATGCGTTCAAATCTGATTACTTCAACATGCCGGTCCATGTATGTACATATATACTGCTTCGATTTAGGATTTTAATAGCTTTTGGAGAAAAGTGTACCTGAAGACGGATTTTTAGTTGAGGCCTCACTCTATTAGGCATTATCACACAGAAAGCAGAATGAAACCTTTAATTTGTTTTGTGGTATTTAAAATTTCACAATACTTTAAAAAGCATTCTAATTTTTTATTTTAGGATTTCTCTAAAGATACCACTTCCATACTGATCATACAGCACCAGTAATAGAATACTAATAAAGAAAATCATCAGCAATCGTTTTGGTCCAACAAATATAAAGAATACTTAACAAAATGTATTAAATGACTGCTATGTGCCAAGGAGTGTACTATGCATTGGGAACACATTTGTTGTATATTGTTATGTAATCATAAGTTAGTAGTATAAATTTCAGGATGAGTCCATTTTTAATTCCCCTTTATGTACTTTGAAGCATAAGCATTTTCCATTCAGCATTTAATATTCCATCAAATGAGTACACCAAAATGTAGTGCTTTAATTCTAGATATTTAAACTATGATTTTTGTCACTACTAATAAAGCACTGCAGCAAACCCTTAATGCATGTAGTACTCTTTAATTGGATGATTTTCTTGGGATGATTATTGAAGTCAGATGAGAGTCATTCTCCCTCATTCCATCCCAGTGGCTGTAGCAATTTATGGATCCCAGCAATGTATGAGTGAACTTGTTTTTCCCCAACACCTCTAACATCAGCTATTAGTTACTTAAAATGTTTGCTTATTTAATGGACTTAAATTTATACTCCATTTGAATTTTCAGTTCTCTTGACTTCCATATGTGTTATATTTGCCAATATGTTTTGCTTAACCAATCCTGATGACTTGCATGTAACCTCTTCTATTTGTGGTTAACTGTATATTTTGACGAAATATTAGATGAGGACATTGAGGGATAGACGTTTAAATGTTACCTGCCTCTAGATTTACACCAGATTAACAACAGATTGACATTTAATCTGGTGACTCTTTATTCTAAGGGTGTGCTGCTACAAATTGCTCCTTTTGTCATATCCTATATACTGGCAGTCTCCAACCACCCCTTCCCCACCTGGCCATGAACCAGTACCAGTCGGTGGCCTGTTAGGAACAGGGCCACACAGCAGGAGGTGATTGGTGGGCAGACGTTACCACCCGAGCTCTGGCTCCTGTCAGATCAGCAGCTGTATTAGATTCTCATAGGGCAAACCCTATTGTGAACTGCCCATGCAAAGTGTCTAGGTTGCATATTCCTAATGAGAATCTAATCCCCCCACCTCCCAGCCCTTGCGCCCTGCCCTTCCCTAGGGGTCCATGGAAAAATTGCCTTCCATGAAACCCATCCCTGGTGCCAAAAACACAGGGACATTGGGGATCACTGCTATATACTGTCTTTTTTTTTTTTTTTTTTTTTTGAGATGGAGTCTCGCTCTGTCGCCTAGGCTGGAGTGCAGTGGTGCAGTCTCGGCTCACTGCAAGCTCCGCCTCCTGGGTTCACGCCATTCTCCTGCCTCAGCCTCCCGAGTAGCTGGGACTACAGGTGCCTGTCACCATGCCCGGCTAATTTTTTGAATTTTTAGTAGAGATGGGGTTTCACCATATTAGCCAGGATGGTCTCAATCTTCTGACCTCGTGATCCGTCTGCCTTGGCCTCCTAAAGTGCTGGGATTATAGGCGTGAGTCACCGCGCCTGGCCTATACTGTCTTTTTTGTGTTGGTTGCCTACATTGCTCTCAGACGGGTCCAGTGAAAAGAATGAAAGGATGGACTCAGGTAATGTATTTGAAAGCATCTCAAAGTATAAAAGCATCATTGAAACAACAAACCATTATTACTGTGCTATTATCAACTGTACAGTACTATACGTTATTCAAACACAACTAACCATTATTACTATACAGTTTATGTTACATTTTTTGAAACACAGAAATATCTCCAAGTCATAAATAATTGCTTTCCTTGGCTCCCTTTTACAGTTGTGGCATGGCTGGTGATAGAGGAACATGAATTCCTTTTAGACAGTAGAGGTTTTCTGAATTGCCTAAGATCAATTATAGAATATTCTAGACACAATTTTTCCGTAGGGTGCTGTTCTTTGATTCCCATCACTAAGCTTAATTGGTCACAGACAGTTTGTGGGGGAACTCATTTTTTCTATTCCTTGTATTTCCAGATGGTCCCCACAGAGCTTGTTGAGAAAGAATTTTGGAGACTGGTAAGCACTATTGAGGAGGATGTCACAGTGGAATATGGAGCTGACATTGCCTCAAAGGAATTTGGCAGTGGCTTTCCTGTCCGAGATGGGAAAATCAAACTTTCACCCGAGGAAGAGGTAGGCATATAAGTGGCTTGGAAATTGAGGTATTGAAAGTCTGTTTGATTGACTTGAAGTAACTTATGATTACTTTGAGCAAATCCTTAATTACCAGATTTTTAATGATTTCAAGAAAAGTAGAAAGAGCCTACAGAAGAATTCTAGTCCTAACTATGTCCTGTATTGTGGTCATAGGGGAAAATTACTTACCACCCTTTGCCTTCAGATTTTATAACCTTGGTTTCTCTTTCTGAAGAAAACCTGAAGGACTGAGACCAGGTCTATTTATTTTTGAACTTCAATATTTTTGAGTATTTTTTTCCATACTAGCGAACTATTCTTAGGAAGAGTTCTATTTCTATCTTGGTAGGAAAGTGTGATTTTTTTTTTTTTTTGGTAGTTTTCTTTGAGAATATTACATATGATCAGAAAAGTACATAGTTATATGTATACAGCCTGATGAGTTTCCACAAACTGAACACACCCATGTAACCAGCACTAACTAAAACAAGAAATAGGATATTCCTAGCACCCCAGAAGTTACCTTTTTGCCTGCTCTCCTTCACTACTTTTCCTCTTTCAGGACAAGCACTATGCCCTCAGGATAATCACTATCCTGACTTCTAACACTATCGATTAGTTTGCCTGATTTTGAACTTTGTTAAAGTGGACTCATGGCTTATGTTCCTCTATATATATTTAAAAAGAGATAGATACAAAAGTATATGCTGTATAAATCCCTTTACACAAAGCTCAAAACTGGGCAAAACAAATCTCTGAGCATCCTAGAAGGTCAGCATGGTGGCCCCTCTTCTTCCACATTTCTTTTTTTATTTTGGAGGAGAATATTTTTAGCTGGCCTTTTGAAACAGAGTTCTAAAATGTTAGCATTATATAGCTAAACCTTTATCCTCTTTTGTCTTCTTATTTTTAGGAGTATCTTGATAGTGGCTGGAATTTGAACAACATGCCAGTGATGGAGCAGTCTGTCCTTGCACATATTACTGCTGATATATGTGGCATGAAACTTCCTTGGTTGTATGTGGGAATGTGCTTTTCTTCATTCTGCTGGCATATTGAAGACCACTGGAGCTATTCAATTAACTACTTGCACTGGTGAGAAGTTCCAAAAAGAACCCATGAATAGTATGCAAGCTGGATAGGAAAACTTTCCTTTTCAGTGCAGATGTGTCTTAACTGTGTCTAAAGAGTAATGAACTACTTTTTTTTCCCTAAGGTTTTTCACTTCTATTAGAACAGGCGTCCTGACAAGTTAAGACAGTGGTTCTCTAGACTTTTTTTTTTTGTTTTTTTTTTTTTTTGATGGAGTTTTGCTCGTTGCCCAGGCTGGAGTGCAATGGCACGATCTCGGCTCTCTGCAACCTCCACCTCCCAGGTTCAAGCAATTCTCCTGCCTCAGCCTCCCAAGTTGCTGGGATTACAGGCATGCGCAACCACGCCCAGCTAATTTTTTCTATTTTTAGTAGAGACAGGGTTTCTCCATGTTGGTCAGGCTGGTCTCGGACTCCCGACCTCAGGTGATCCGCCCACCTCAGCCTCCCAAAGTGCCGGGATTATAGGTGTGAGCCACTGTGCCTGGGTAAGACAGTGGTTCTTAAGATTCCTAGAGCATCCATGAATTGCCTGAAATTGCACACACACTACTTTGCAAGAACAATGTATTTCTGGGGGAAAAGGTAGTTTTTATCTGAAGTAAAAAAGTCTTTACCTAGGCCGGACACAGTGGCTCACACCTTTTATCCCAGCACTTTGGGAGGCCGAGGTGGGCAGATCACCTGAGGTCGGGAGTTCGAGACCAGCCTGGCCAATATGGTGAAACCCTGTCTCTACTAAAAATACAAAAATCAGCTGGGTGTGGTGGTGCGCACCTGTAATCTCAGCTTCTTGGGAGGCTGAGGGAGGAGAATCACTTGAACCCGGGAGGCAGAGGTTGCAGTGAACCAAGAGACCCCGCCATTGCACTCCAGTCTGGGCAACAGAGTGAAACTCCGCCTCAAAACAAAAAGAAGTCTTTACCTATAGAAAAAGCATATTCTAAGTAAAAGTTACTTTTACTTAGAATTTGATGGCCAGTGGTAGCCTGGATACCCTTTTGGGAGAAGTGTGAATTTTAGTAGTACCACAGTGTCCTCTAGGTCTGTGTGATGACCAGCCTCTTTTGTTGTGCTGAATTCAGGTATCACTACGCACAGTAGAGTGAGCCTTATCTTTGTGTGTGCATTGAGGGGGCAAGGTGGGAGGGATGTGCAGATATTTGGGCTTCTTTACTTTTTAAACTCTTCAAGCCATTTCTTCACATCTGTTTTCTTCTCTATTTTTCTTCTAAATATAAAAATATTTGAAAATCTATAACTCACTCAAATCCTCACACAAGGAATTTGAGGATGTACCACAAGAAAGAGAATTGGCATATATATGTATAGAATTAATTCTACTTCCCTAGGTAGTTGCTCCCAGCTGTAAAATGAAGATTATATTTACCATACCTCACAGGGATGATACAGATAAATTGTTTGATAATTTAAAGTCCTTTGAAGAATAAGAATTCCTTAGAAATGCTAATTGCCTTATTAGTGTTTGATTTAACCTAGTCTGCCAGAATGGGCAAGGGAAAAGAAAAATGGCGAGTTGCCTTCCCTTGTCAGTTGCTTTAGGAAACTGTGGTAACAACATATCCTGAAGTGAATACGATACCTTATATTCTTAGAAATTCTAGATACCGGCTGGGCACGGTGGCTCACACCTGTAATCTCAGCACTTTAGGAAGCTGAGGTGGGTGGATCACCTGAGGTCAGGAGTTCGAGACCAGCCCGGCCAACATGGTGAAACCCCGTCTCCACTAAAAATACAAAAATTAGCTGGCCATGGTGGTACACACCTGTAATACTAGCCACTCAGGAGGCTGAGGCAGGAGAATTGCTTGAACCTGGGAGGCGGAGGTTGCAGTGAGCCGAGACTGCGCCGTTGCACATCAGCCTGGACAACAGAGCAAGACTCAGTCTCAAAAAAAAAAAAAGGAAAAAAAAGAAATTCTAGGTGTCTGCATTTTCTAAAGAATCAGATAAAAATGGGAGGGGGGAGAGGGACCTCAAATGGAAAGTCTTCTGTTCATTCATACTTGAAGGGGGAAAATGTATTACATATGTTCACATCACATTTCTTTTTCTTTTTCTTTTTCTTTTTTTTTTTTTGAGGTGGAGTCTTGCTCTTGTCATCCAGGCTGGAATGCAATGGTGCAGTCTTGGCTCACTGAATCCTCCACCTCCCGGGGTCAACTGAATCTTCTGCCTCAGCCTCCCAAGTAGCTGGGATTACAGGTGCCTGCCACCATGCCTGGCTAATTTTTGTATTTTTGTTAGAGATGGGGTTTCACCATGTTGGCCAGGCTGGTGTTGAACTCCTGACCTTGTGATCCACCCGCCTCGGTCTCCCAAAGTGCTGGGATTACAGGCGTGAGCCACCGTGCCCGGCCCACACTCACATTTCTAATGATACTTTGTCAGTTTGCGGTTTCCTTTGTAGCGTAGTCTTACAAAGCCAAGTCTGAAAAATATGAACTGGTAACCCATTTTGTTTGTGTTGGTGTTGCAGATTGATTTATTTTTATAATCTACTTCCAGGGGTGAGCCAAAAACCTGGTATGGAGTCCCAGGATATGCTGCTGAGCAGCTAGAAAATGTAATGAAGAAACTAGCTCCAGAACTCTTTGTGTCCCAGCCAGATCTCCTCCATCAGCTTGTGACCATCATGAACCCCAATACCCTGATGACTCATGAAGTGCCTGTATGTTCTGGGTTAATCCTTCTGCCACTCAAGCTTAATTTACCACTTCTTTTTCCTTTTTATTCACTTTTTTATGATGTTGATTTGATTCTGTGTTTTCCATAGCATAACTTGATAGCAGAAACAGCTGTTTTGCTGCGGTACTGTACATTTACTCAGTGGGACTGGATCCTTAGATACCATAAAAATTAATTTGTTGCAGCTAGTAACTAGATTGCTAAACAGCCTTCCTTTGCAAATAATAATTGCAATTCATTGGTTTTAGTATATTTGTATGTGAAAATTTATTTCAAGGTCTTGAGCTTGTATTTTAGGGTTCACAGTCTAGACCAAAAAGTCTAGAGGTTGCTAAATGAAGTGACACCTAACAACAGGGATATGTTCTGAGAAATGCATTGCTAGGTGATTTCATTGTCATGTGAACCTCATAGAGTGTACTTACATAAACCTAGATGGTGTAGCCAACTATACATCTAGGCTATATGGTATAGGGTATAGATGCTGAGCTACAAATCTGTACAGCAGTTACTGTACTGAATACCTTAGATAGCTGTAACACAATAGTAAGGATTTGTGTATTTAATTGTATCTAAACAGAAAAGGTACAGTGAAAATACGGTATTATAATCTTACAGACCACCATTGATATGTGGTCTGTCTGTGACCAAAATGTTGTTATGTGGTGCACAACTATACTGGCTTCCTTTTGGAGAATACTCTGAAGATATTCGGGAGGCCATATTGAAATGTATGAAGAGTCCACCTTAGCTAAATCAAATGTCAGTGATACATTTACAATGTTAAAGTGAATTCTTGAACTTGTTGTGACCTAAATTTTATGCTTTTGGGTTCATAGGCTAGTCAGTGGAGACCACAGAAAGGATTTTTATTTGAGGCATTATAAATTATGCATAGACCATAGCTTAGAAAATAATCACCAGTTGGCCGGGCGCGGTGGCTCAAGCCTGTAATCCCAGCACTTTGGGAGGCCGAGACGGGCGGATCACGAGGTCAGGAGATCGAGACCATCCTGGCTAACACAGTGAAACCCCGTCTCTACTAAAAATACAAAAAATTAGCCGGGCGTAGTGGCGGCGCCTGTAGTCCCAGCTACTCGGGAGGCTGAGGCAGGAGAATGGCGTAAACCCGGGAGGCAGAGCTTGCAGTGAGCCGAGATCGCGCCACTGCACTCCAGCCTGGGGGCAACAGAGTGAGACTCCGCCTCAAAAAAAAAAAAAAAAAAAAAAAAAAAAAGAAAATAATCACCAGTAAGCACCACAATCTCACCATCTTCTCGTAGTTATTTTTCTCATTGATATTTTTCTTTCCTTATGTTGACTGTTTTTTCCAATTTGTTAAGAGTAGATTGCTTTAGTTGAGACCTGACCCTGGTTCTTTAATAATTGAGCAAACCTCCTGGGGTTAGATTCTGGACCTACAGAGATAGATGAATGAACTCCTTGTGCATTTAGGGATTCACAATACGAAGTAAAAGATAATGCTTATACAGATAATCAAAGGGTGGTTTCGTTTGACAGTGGTGCCAACTATGAGACTGATCTAATAACTCTATTGGGAATCAGAAAGGGCTCATAAATGAGATGACATCCGTAGTAGGAGCTGGAACTCTGATAAATTATCACATGTTTGGCAGAGTTAGGGAAGGAGGAGAAGTATTCCAGGTAGAAGATATGGTGTTCCTGTGATGGGTCTTTTAACAGAACCCTGAAGGCCGTATTACTACACAGATGGCTGGGCTCCACCCCTAGAATTTCTGATCCTGCTATTTTGTTAGTCTGAGTGGGGCTTGATGATTTGCATTTCCATCCTAGTCAATGTTGATGCTTTTGTTCTGGGGGACCATACACTAGGTAAGCATTGGTGTAGAAATATAGAGGCTTGAAAAGGAAATCTAATATTATTATATAATAATAAGCCCAGTGTAAGGATTTGTGTGCCTAGAGCATTATAGGTACTTTTGGGGTGAGGGTGGTGGTAGGAAGAAGGGAATGATGGGAGATAAGTTTGAGTTCCAAATGAGGAGGAGCTCTGTATGTTATGAGACTCTTGAAATAGAGTGGGATTTCTTTAATTGGTGGTAGAAGATACTTATTTGGGGGTAGTAATAATAATATATTAGGATATTCTTAATTGTAGCTGTTTTTACAAGTTATACTTTGAATCTTAATATGGCCACATTTTTGTTTTGTGTTCAGATACTAATCAACTTTGGTAGTCTGGGATACTGCTCCATCTTGTGACATAAATTAGTATCGCTAGGTGATATTCTACTATAGTAATTTGTTTCTTCTGGCTCAATTTCAGAAAGCTACCTTTTTTTTGGAAATTATCTAATAGTCTGTGTCCAGATTGGTTTTAGTAACAATGTCACTCTTTAAGAAACTCAAAAATCTTCAATTTCTGTCTCTTTAGGTTTACCGAACTAATCAGTGTGCTGGGGAGTTTGTGATTACATTTCCAAGAGCCTACCACAGTGGTTTTAACCAGGGTTTTAATTTTGCTGAGGCTGTTAATTTCTGCACTGTTGATTGGGTATGTAATTGCAATTTAGTGAACCTTTTCAAATTTATTATTTTTCTTGAGGAAATTGAATATAATGTTTTAAAGTGTCATGTGGGCTAGGCGCGGTGGCTCATGCCTGTAATCCCAGCACTTTTGGATGCCAAGGTGGGCAAATCACCTGAGGTCAGGAGTTTGAGACCAGCCTGGCCAACGTGGTGAAACCCCATCTCTACTAAAAATACAAAAATTAGTCAGGCGTGGCGGTGGGCGCCTATAATCCCAACTACTTGGGAGGCTGAGGCAGGAGAATCACTTGAACCCAGGAGGTGGAGGTCACATTGAGTCAAGATCATGCCATTGCACTCCAGCTTGGGCAAGAGACTGAAACTCTGTCTCAAAAAAAAAAATAAATGTCACACGGGTAGTTGCCTTGACCCATTACTGCTCAAATAGTCAGTCTGCAAATTATTTACCAGTCCACAATGAGATAAAGCACTTGTACCACAGTGTAAATCAAGCATGAATTACCTAAGCATACTGCTTAGTTCAGCTGATGTGTTTTCTTTTGTAGCAAGATTTTCTTGATAAAGAAAGGAGTCTGTTGATTTACATTCTGGCTGAAGCTCAGCATCTGATTGCAAACTGATAAATAATTCCAGTCTAAAGGCTATACTTTGTATAGTACTGGCTTAAATTATTTACAGTACAGCAATTTAAGGACACATTTGGTTTTAGTTAGTTGTAAAGTTTAATTTTTATATTTGTAATAATACTTTTACCTAAAAAGATCTAGATTAAGTGTTGTTAAAGCTAATGAATTATTATTTTGTCATAATGGTACTTGCTATATCTATACTTATTTTCCATTATGTAGTTTCTTGGAGTATTATTCCCTGAAGTAGGTTGATCTTACCAGTTCAGCACAACGATTTCAGGAAATATATGAGGTCATACTTCTAATTAGATTCTACATTGTTGTAGATACTAATACATTGTTAATACATTGGGTCTTTTTTTTTAAAAAACCACTTTTTAAATAAGATATGTAACATTATAGATCTTTGGTATGCAAAGATAAATAAGGCCTGGGGCCTAGGCTAGGAATCTTATGGGTCTGATGTGTTGTTTTTTTAAATTTTTTGAGACAGAGTCTCGCTCTGTCACCCAGCCTGGGGTGCAGTGGTGTAATCATGGCTCATTGCAATCTTGACCTCCCAGGCTCAAGCAATCCTTCCACATCAGCCTCCTGAGTAGCTGGAACTACAGGCGTGCACCACCACACCCGACTAATATTTGTTTCTAGAGATGGGATTTCACCACACTGTGCAGGCTGGTCTCCAATTCCTAGACTCATGCAAGGCTTGGCCTCCCAAAGTGTTGGAATTACAGGTGTGAGCCATCCACCTGGCCCAGAGTCTGGTTTTAGGGTTGGTAAATGATACGTGTTAAGACCCATAGTGTGATGTTTGGTAATTTGATGATAATGGGTCAGAGGTGTTTGCAGATAGAAGAAAGATGAATGTTATTTTGTTCTTTCCATCTTTTGATACAGCTGCCATTAGGCCGACAGTGTGTGGAGCATTATCGCTCGCTTCATCGATATTGTGTGTTTTCCCACGATGAGATGATCTGCAAGATGGCTTCCAAGGCTGATGTACTAGATGTTGTAGTGGCTTCAACTGTTCAGAAAGACATGGCCATTATGATTGAGGATGAGAAAGCTTTAAGGGAAACTGTCCGTAAATTGGTAAGGCTTATGGAAATCCAACTGCGTGTTGTCATTGGGTATTATTTAGTAAAATTCTTACGCACTTTAATATCATTTAAAGCAGTCTTTTTAAAGCGTATTTTCTTTGAGGCCATTGTAATAGATGTAGTATCTCGTGGTTTTAATTTTTATTCACTATCTTATTTGCCACATGTACATATGTCTCTTTGAAGTAGCTGTTCAAATGTTTTGCCCCTTAAAAAAAATATTTTGTAGAAACAGGGTCTCACTATGTTGCCCAGGCTGGTCTCAAACTCCTGGGTTCAAGCTATCCACCTGACTCAGCCTCCCAATGTGCTGGGTTTACAGGTGTGAGCCACCACACTCGGCTCGCCCTTTATTTTTTAAAAAATTTGATTGTTGTAATAATTCTTTATGTGTTCTGCGTACCAGTGTTTTTTTTTTGTTTTTTTGTTTTTTTTTAATCAATAGGCGTTTTGCTAATATTTTCTCCCAATCTGTGGCTTGTCTTTGATTTTCCTACCAGTGTCTTTCAGCAAGCAGGAGTTTTTCATTTTGATGAAGTCCAGTTTGTTAATTATTTTCTTGTGTTTGGTTTCCTATTTAACAAATCTTGCCTAATCCAAAGTTACAAAGATTTTTCTCCTACAAAGTCAAAGTCATCAAGTTTTACATTTAGGTCTTTCATCTATTTCAAGTAATTTTTGTTTTTCAAAAATATGAGTCAAGGTTCATTTTTTAACATGTGGATATCTAGTTCTTCCAGCAAATTGCTTTGGCACCTTTGTTGAAAATCAATTCACCACATAAGTATGGGTCTATTTCTGGACTCTGTTGTGTTCTGGTGATCTGTGCATCTATTCTATTGCTAATACCAAATGGTCTTGATTATTGTAGCTTTCTAAGAAGTCTTGAAATCAGGTAGTATGAGTCTTCCAACTTTTTTTTTTTTTTAATTCGTTTTATCTCTTTTACTTTTTTTAAAATGTAAATTTTAGCATCAACTTACCAATTCCTGCCAAATCAATTCCTGTTGGAATTTTGATTGACGTTGCATGAAACTATGAATACTTTGGGGGAGAATTGATATCTTAATAATATTGAGTCTTCCAATTCATGAACATAGTATGATTTTATATTGCATGTTTTTTGGCACTGTTATAAATTGTACTTTTAAAAGCTTTGAATTTCTAATGGTTTATTGCTAGTATTTGGAGAGACAATTGACTTGTATATTGACCTTGTCTCCTGAGACCTTGCTAACGTCACTTAATTTCCAGTAGCTTTTTCATGGATTCTTTTGTAATAATAATATCTGCAAATAGTAATACTGTTTTTTTGTTGTTGTTGTTGTTTGTTCGTTTGTTTTTTAAATGTGCCTCTTTGGGTAGAATCCCAGAATATTGGCTCTCTGCAGCCCATTATAGTTTAACAGCAGGTCACCTGCCTTCCCCCCTTATGTTTTACAGTTGGGGAAAATAGTGTCCAGAGGGTTTAAGTGACTTACGTCAAAGTCTTACATCAAAAATGGTAGCTCATTTTTTAGAACTCTGAGAATTTTTCCAGGTATGGAATTTACACATTAAAATTGGGTATGAACTACATGATTCATTCTCAACTAAAATCCATAGAATTGGTCCTTAATCTTATTTTAAACAAAAATTTTAACTCTCTCCATCCCATGAAGTCCTTTTTAATGACCAATTCAAAAATAAAACCAAAATCTAATTAGCATTTTCCTTATCTTCCTCATCTTTGTTGGCCCATATACTTGGCAGATATGAAATAGTTAAAAGGTTAAAATACAGTATAAGAGAATAAAAGAAAGAAGCCCAGTGGTTCATAAACTGACTGGCATTCTCAAGACTGGATTAGGATCCAGTTTTAGATAGGGAAAAAATGGTGATAGAAGTTTGGTCGTTGAATGACAAAAGGTATATCCAAGAAGGGTTCTCTGGATGTTCGGTGGTACAGATTATGTTGAAATTTACTGGTTCAAGACCTTATTGTTCCTGGCAGTCTTTTTGGATGAAATGTTTTATTATGGCTTTAGTCTTTCCTATTGTACAAATTTTCTAACTATTCAGGTAATGATATCCTTTCAGATAACTTCCTGTAAAAGGCTAAGAGACCACTCAGCATCTTCCCAAACTCAACAATTTCTGCATAATAGTCTTTTCCACTTGTCCCATGTTCTTTCCTTTTATTTTTGTCCTTTTAATAGATTCTCCATATTTCCTCAGAAGTAGGAAGCATATTCCTTTCTTTTGCTCTTATCTATACCCAAAATGTGGACAAGGCTAATTTGGAGTAGAACAGACAACTAACCTCAGTAGTTTTACAGCCCTATTGTGTTCATACTCAGATCAAAATGACCAAACATAAGGACCTGCCTTGTCTGAAAAAGGAGATCTCCCTAGACAAATGAACTTGCCTATATTTGCTAGGTCATTTGTTTCTTGTATGCCACATGTTTTAAAATCATGCATCCCTATTTTAGTAAGGCCTTTTTTTTTTTTTTTTTTTAAAAACTCAAGTACTACTGCATGCTTGTCTTGGGCTGGTGGGTTATATTATCCTTTGGAGGTTTCTCTAAAGTATACTTTATTCTAGGGAGTGATTGATTCGGAAAGAATGGATTTTGAGCTATTGCCAGATGATGAACGTCAGTGTGTAAAATGCAAAACTACATGCTTCATGTCTGCCATCTCCTGTTCTTGTAAACCTGGCCTGCTTGTTTGCCTGCATCATGTGAAAGAATTGTGTCCCTGTCCACCTTATAAATATAAATTGCGGTAAGTAGGAAGAATGATTTTTTTTTTTTCCCTATGGAAAACAGTTGATCCTTACTAAAAGCTCAATGACATCGCAGTTCTGGGGCTGAAATGTTAAATATAAAACATCTAGTTTTCTCCAAAGCTACACGTCTCAAAGCTAAGTGTGGTGGTATTATTTCCAGGTATAGATACACGCTGGATGATCTCTACCCTATGATGAATGCATTGAAGCTTCGAGCAGAATCTTACAACGAATGGGCCCTGAATGTGAATGAAGCTTTGGAGGCAAAGATCAACAAGAAGAAAAGTATGTGGTACATAAAGTGACTTGGTGATTGGCAAATTGAGGCTCATTGTGATGTAACCAAATTAAGGTCAACAAAACATTTCTTGAAACAGCCTGACCTCATCCTTGGTTATCCCCTCTATGTAGCCAGGTTTACAGAGCACCAGCAGAGAAGGTTTTTTGTTTTTTTTGTTTTTTTTTTTGAGACGGAGTCTTGCTCTGTCGCCCAGGCTGGAGTGCAGTGGCCGGATCTCAGCTCACTGCAAGCTCTGCCTCCCGGGTTTACGCCATTCTCCTGCCTCGGCCTCCCGAGTAGCTGGGACTACAGGCGCCCGCCACTTCGCCCGGCTAGTTTCTTTGTATTTTTTAGTAGAGACAGGGTTTCACCGTGTTCGCCAGGATGGTCTCGATCTCCTGACCTCGTGATCCGCCTGTCTCGGCCTCCCAAAGTGCTGGGATTACAGGCTTGAGCCACCGCACCCGGCCGCAGAGAAGGTTTTAAAACCGAGAGTGGATAATGCAGATGCCCTTACATCATAGTGAAATTTCGGTATGTGAGTTGTGCAACATCACTTACTTAACAAAAATGATATTGTTAGGAAACCTTTATTTTTGTCTCAGAAATTAAAATTTCACATTTCTTACAAAGACATTGAAATCTTCTTTAAAAAAAAAAAAAAAAAAAAAAACATCTTGTGACAAAGGCAGCATGACACTAAATCAGGAGTCTCTGAAATGGTAGTTTATCACTTCTTAGTTCTAATTAAGGTTAAGGTCCCTGGCACTTGTCATTACCTTTGAAAGTCACTACTACCCTTTTTATCTCTCTCTCTTTTCTTATGAAAATATAGTTTGTTTTTTGTTTTTTACTTTTCAGCTTAGGGGTACATGTGCAAGTTTGTTACATAGATAAACTTGTGTTATGGGCGTTTGTTGTACAGATTATTTCATCACCCAGGTTGTTATTAATAACCCATTAGTTATTTTTCTGGACTCTCTCCCTCCTCCTGCCCTCTACCCTCCCAATAAGCTGTGTGTTGTTCCCCTGTATGTGTTCATGTGTTATTCCCCTCTATGCATCCATGTGTTTTCATCATTTACCTCCCACTTATAAGTGAGAACATGCAGTATTTGCTTGCCTGTTCCTAGTGTTAGTTTGCTAATTGCCTCCATCTCTATCCATGTTCCTGCAAAAGACATGAACTCATTCTTTTTTTATGGCTGCATAGTATTCCATGGTGTATATGTACCACATTTTTCTTTATCCAGTCTTATCATCGATGGGTATTTAGGTTGATTCTATGTCTTTGCTATTGTGAGTAGTGTTGCAGTGAACATGCACATGCACGTGTCTTTATAATGGAGTGATTTATATTCCTTTGGGTATATGCCAGTAATGGCATTGTTCAAATGATATTTCAGTCTTTAGATCTTTGAAGAATCGCCACACTGTTTTCCACAATAGTTGAACGAATTTACACTTCTACCAACAGTGTATGAGTTCCTTTTTCTCCACAACCTTGTCAGCATCTGTTACATTTTGACTTTTTAATAATAGCCATTCTGATTGGTGTGAGATGATATCTCATTGTGTTTATTTATTAATTTTTTTTTATTTTTTGAGACCAAGTCTCGCTCTGTTGCCCAGACTGGAGTGCAGTGGTGTGATCTCGTCTCACTGCAACCTCCATCTCCCAGGTTCAAGCAATTATCCTGCCTCAGTCTCCTGAGTAGCTGGGACTACAGGCACACGCCAACATGCCCAACTAATTTTTGTATTTTTAGTAGAGACAGGGTTTCACCATGTTGGTCAGGCTGGCCTTGAACTCCTGACTTCGTTATCTGCCCGCCTTGGCCTTCCAAAGTACTGGGATTACAGGCGTGAGCCACTGCACCCAGCCTTTCATTGTGGTTTTGATTTGTATTTCTCTAATGATCAGTGATTTTGAGCTTTTTTTTCATACGATTGTTGGCCATATGTATGTCTTCTTTTGAAAAGTATCTTTTCATATCCTTTGCCTACTTTTTAATATTTTTTTCTTGTAAATTTAAGTTCCTTATAGATGCTGGATATTAGATCTTTTGTCAGATGCACAGTTTGCAAATATTTTCTTCCATTCTCTAGGTTGTGTATTCACTCTGATGATAGTTTCTTTTGCTGTGCAGAAGCTCTTTAATTAGATCCCATTTGTCAGTTTTTGCTTTTGTTGCAGTTGCTTTTGGCATCTTCATGAAATCTTTGCCTGTGCCTATGTCCTGACTGATATTGCTAGGTTGTCACCCAGGGTTTTTATAGTTTTGGGTTTTACATTTAAGTCTTTCATTCCTCTTGAGTTAATTTTTGTATATGGTATAAGGAAGGGGTCCAGTTTTAATCTTCTGCATATCACTAGCTGTTATTCCAGCACCATTTATTGAATAGGGAATCCTTTCTCCATTGCTTGTTTTTGTTAGATTAGTTGAAGATCAGATAGTTGTAGGTGTGCATTTTTATTTCTGGGTTCTCTATTCTGTTCTATTGGTCTGTGTGTCTGTTTTTGTACCAGTTCATTTCTCTTTCAGAGTGTTTTCACTTGCTTTCATTTCTGTAGCCCAACACATAACTCCACCCCCTTTTATTTAGGGGAAAGGAGCAATATCATTGTCTCTGAGTCTACTGTGCTTTAGTAACTGAGCACACTAGTTACTCACTAACTGTAGAATAAAATGCAGGAGGAAGAAGTGGTTCAAGCCACACAATAAGACTTATATTTACTTTGCTTTCATAAGTCAGTTGTTTTCTTCTTTTTGTCTATTGTAAACATGCCAGGTTTTTTTTTTTTTTTTTTTTTTTTTTTGAGACAGGGTCTTGCTCTGTCATCTCAACTGGAGTGCAGTGACATGGTCATGGCTCACTGCAGCCTTGAAATCCTGGGTTTAAGTAATCCTCCTGCTTTAGGTTGTCAAATAGTTGACTACAGTTGTGTGCCACCATGCCTGGCTAAGTTCTTTAATTTTGTAGAGATGCGATCTTGCTGTGTTGACCAGGCTGGTCTTGAACTCCTGGCCTCAACTGATCTTTCTGCCTTGGCCTCGCAAATTGCTGGGATTTACAGGCGTCAGCCACTGTACCCGCCCTAAAACATGTCAGGTCTTAGCATTTTTATATTTAAGTTCAACTCTAGTTTAAAAAACTCCATGTTCGGCCGTGCGCGGTGGCTCAAGCCTGTAATCCCAGCACTTTGGGAGGCTGAGACGGGTGGATTACGAGGTCAGGAGATTGAGACCATCCTGGCTAACACGGTGAAACCCCGTCTCTACTAAAAAAATACAAAAAACTAGCCGGGCGAGGTGGCGGGCTCCTGTAGTCCCAGCTACTCGGGAGGCTGAGGCAGGAGAATGGCGTGAACCCGGGAGGCGGAGCTTGCAGTGAGCTGAGATCTGGCCACTGCACTGCAGCCTGGGCGACAGAGCGAGACTCTGTCTCAAAAAGAAAAAACAAAACTCCATGTTCAGCCACCACCCTGGAAAAATCAAATCAACAAATTTATTAATAATTTAAAGCATTGCAAGAATTTGAAGTTACATTTCTAGACAAGAACTGACAAAACCAATCTCCTCTGAATTTCATACCAGTAGTAATAAACATAATGATTACAGAAAATATGACTTTTTCTTCATTCCTAGGCCTTGTCAGCTTCAAGGCTTTAATTGAAGAATCTGAAATGAAGAAATTCCCAGACAATGATCTTTTGCGACACCTTCGCCTAGTCACACAGGATGCAGAGAAGTGTGCCTCTGTTGCGCAGCAATTGCTTAATGGCAAAAGGCAAACTAGGTATGTGCTTCTGACTGCGTGAGTTTGGATTCTTCGGCACCTATGTTTGGAAACCTGTTGTGACTCCTTCTGTCTTGAATTTCTGTGACCACCTGGGTGTGGTGGACATATATATATATATTCTTATATGGCTTCCTTGGGCCTTTGTCTTTATAGATATCGATCTGGTGGAGGGAAATCCCAAAATCAGTTGACAGTGAATGAGCTCCGGCAGTTTGTAACACAGCTGTATGCTCTTCCATGTGTCCTCAGTCAGACACCATTGCTAAAGGTAACCATAGAGGGATGTGTGGGAGAATACTTTGGTAATGCTGTATTTTGTATATAAACTCGATTGACATTACTAAGTAATCTTTGATGATTAGTATGCACATTTTTTTGCAGATGCTTTTAATAATACATTGAGTGGTATGTGTATATAAACAGATTATAATAGTAGGCCCACAGAGGGGAAATAAAGTTGGAAATTTTTCCTTTGAAAGTGACCTTGGCTGGGCATGGTGGCTCACACCTGTAATCCCAGCTCTTTGGGAGGCTGAGGCAGGCGGATCACCAGGTCAGGAGTTCAAGACCAGCCTGTCCAATCTGGTGAAACCCCATCTCTACTAAAAATATAAAAATTAACCAGGCATGGTGGCACATGCCTGTAGTCCCAGCTACTTCAGGAGGCTGAAAGCAGGAGAATCGATTGAACCTGGGAGGCAGAGGTTGCAGAAAAAAAAGAAAGAAAGTGACCTCAGCTAGTTCGAGTTGGGATAAGGTCTCTGTTATAGTTGCTTAGTGTTTGCTGTCAGTTGGCTTATGTATTATCTTATTTACCTATATTATTACTAAAATTAAATGAGATGTTAGAGTATCTCAGTGAATATGAATTTAAGATTCTAAGTTTGAAAGAAGCCAATTACTGAAAATTACTGTTTTAATGCAATAACCTGTGTATTTTTTTAGGATCTCTTGAATCGTGTAGAAGATTTTCAACAGCATAGTCAGAAACTACTGTCTGAGGAAATGCCTAGTGCTGCGGAGCTGCAGGACTTGCTAGATGTCAGCTTTGAATTTGATGTTGAACTTCCACAGCTTGCTGAGATGCGTATCCGTTTGGAACAGGCCCGTTGGCTGGAAGAGGTGCAGCAAGCTTGCCTAGACCCCAGCTCCCTTACTTTAGATGATATGAGACGTCTCATAGACCTAGGGGTAGGGCTGGCCCCGTATTCGGCAGTGGAGAAGGCTATGGCCCGGCTGCAGGAACTGCTCACAGTGTCAGAGCACTGGGACGACAAAGCCAAGAGTCTCCTCAAAGCCAGGTGAAAAAGCAGACTTCTCTTTCTTTGGGAAGGTTGGACAGTTTTCTCCATCTTAAACATAGAGCACAATTGGTGTATGGCATGTGCTCAGTAGCTGCGGTTATTATGCATGTGGAAGACATGTAGAAATAGCTGAGATATTTGGAGCTGCTTTGGGACCTGAATAAAAGAATGTTAATTTTTTCTTATTTTACTGATTATAAAATGAATAATTCAATTGGATACACCTTTTCTAGAGTTGGTTTAATAAAATTTCCCTGGATCCTGTTAATATCCTGTCTTTGAGAGAGGAAAATACTTACAAATAGGTGAAGCTGTTTAAATTCACAGTTAATAAATACGGTTCCAAGGAGTCTTAAAGAGAAATGTGTGAGAGTCAGTAGGCACTGTTCTGCAAGAAAACAGTGCAGATAATTTTCAACATGAACAGACAATGCCATTTGAAAAAATTTCTTTGCCATACTGAATTTCCTTTGAAATGCTAGTCTTTTTGGTAACCATTTAAAGAAAAATGAACCATCATATAAAATACTAAGAAGTCTTTGTTTGCATTTTGTAGGCCACGGCATTCATTGAATAGCCTTGCTACGGCAGTAAGGGAAATCGAAGAGATCCCTGCATATCTGCCCAATGGTGCAGCTCTGAAAGACTCAGTGCAGAGAGCCAGAGACTGGCTTCAGGATGTAGAGGCCCTGCAGGTTGGTTTTAAAAAGTATATACGGAATGTGTAAGTGCATCCAGAAAGAGCAATATTGGAAAGTTGTGAAGAATAGTATGTTGGATCTCGCTGCACAGTTTCACTATTTTAGGGGTTGACCAGAAGACTAATTCTATTCAGATTTATTTGGATGTACTTACCAGCTATTATCCTGACCAGTTGTCTCAAATATTTAAAGCTTAGACAGTGTCACCAACTTTTTCTGGGAGCTGGGGAGTCTTTCATAACAAACTTGAGTACTTGACTGCAGATTGAAGCAAAAGAACTAACAATGAAGTAGTGAGAGAAAGTAGTTTTCTACTCTTTGATAAGTATGATTACCTCTTGTTGGCTTGTCCACAACTTTGAAGTTCTGACAATCAGTAATAGCAGATTCAACAAATCTAGTTATATGACTAAATGCCCAAACTAAGCCCCAAGGCTCAGAATTTTCATGAAGTAGTGACTTCAAACCTACCCAGTTCCAAAGTAATTATCCAAAGTATCCAAAGTCATTTCCACCAAGTATTTGTGGTTTTATGCTAGATGTCATACTTTTTGACCTGTATATACGTTTAAAAAAATAATTAAGGCCGGGCGCGGTGGCTCAAGCCTGTAATCCCAGCACTTTGGGAGGCCGAGACGGGCGGATCACGAGGTCAGGAGATCGAGACCATCCTGGCTAACATGGTGAAACCCCGTCTCTACTAAAAAATACAAAAAACTAGCCGGGCGCGGTGGCGGGCGCCTGTAGTCCCAGCTACTCGGAAGGCTGAGGCAGGAGAATGGCGTGAACCCGGGAGGCGGAGCTTGCAGTGAGCAGAGATCCGGCCACTGCACTCCAGCCTGGGCGGCACAGCGAGACTCCGTCTCAAAAAAAAAAAAAAAAAAAAATTAAGTTCACTTGTAGCATTGTTAAGGTACAAAAATAATGCATTATTTAATATGATTTTCCCAGTTTTCAGACGACTGACTGAATGACTTAATTTGAAAAGTGTTTGATGGGGGATGTCTTCCCTTATCTCTTATCATAAACTAATAGGTGTTACTGACCTATTGAGAAAAAAAAGTCTCAAGTTCTGTTTTGTTGAAGTCCTCAAATTCTAGAAATAAAAATACTATCTGGCTTTCTGAATATTTGTGTAATTTTAAGTGGTGCTAATTGGCTAGTTGCTAACAAGAAGTACCAAACAGGACAATTCTAGACAAATGTTTGCATCTGGGCATCTGTTCTTGTTAATAGGGAAAAGAAGATATATTGTTTGAGGAGATTACATAATTAAGGACTGACTCCAGCAAGCCAAAAAAAAAACAAAAAAAAAACCAAAGTATTTACTATGGATGTAAACTTCGTTAATGAGAGTTTTAGATGTAGGCACTTGTCAATGATAGTTGGTACTGTAGTAATTAGTTTTAGTCATGGTCCTCCTTTTTACTCCATGATTGCTAGCAGCCAGAAGGTGAGCTCATGGCAATAAGGAGAGGCTGGCATATAAAATCAGAAAGCAAGGGCATGCTTCTGGATGAGTTTATTTCCTTCATATTTTATATGTATATGCTACTTTTACTGTGTTTGTAACAGTGCCATTAAGGGCAAAAGGCAAGTTTTGCTTCATTCCTGAAAAAGTAGCCTACCTTTTTTTTGAATCATATATTTAAGGACTAATAGACATGACTAACAACAAGGAACTATTTTCTATTTAGTGGATTATTTATTTTAAAATGTTAGGCAGTATTCTGCTTTACACATAGGAAGCACTCGGATTTCTAAATTAAATACCATAGGAATAGCATTAATTTATGAGTTACGTTCTTAAGTGTCCATCAGAACATTTATGCCCTAACAGTTTTAATCCTCTAAGAATAAATATCAAAGGCAGCAAAATAACCTACCCAGTATTCCCTAGTTGTCCCAAAAATGTCCCTTATGGCTGTTTGTCTAACCCAGGAACACACATTGCACCTAATTGGCATCTCTTTAAGTTTCTTTTGATCTTGTAGCGTTTTCCTCCCTACCCCAGTTTTTCTCATGTCACTGACTAGACAGTTATCCTGTGGTATACTCCACCTTCTGGATTTGTTTGGTTGTTTCTTTGTGGAGTGTTCCATTCTCTGTATTTTCTATAAATTGGAAGTTAGTTTTAAAACCCTGGTGCATCCAAGTTAAACATTTTTTAATATAATGCATTAAAATGTCAGGTAATACTGTATATTCTATATTGCATCACAACAGGAGACATACCTGGATGACCTGACATCAGTGATGCTAAGTTTTACATTGTATTAGAGCAACACCAATGCATTTCATCCTCCATAACCTAATGCTTTTACTCTCCTTCTAGTTTGGCTATCTTTTTCTAAAAATACAGTTCCCAGACCAGCAGTAGTAGCATTGGCAACAGCAGCTTCACCTGGGAACTTGTTAGAAGTGCAAATTTATGGACCTTTCTCTGACCCACTGAATTAGAATATTTGGGGATAGGACTAAGGAAACTGTTTAAACAAGCCTTCCAGATGATTCTTATGTATGCTAAAGTTTGAGAACCACTGGGCTGTCTCAACTTTTATTTTAGTTTCCTGAATAATTTATATTGAGTTGCTTTAATTAATCATTGGTGAGTGGATTGGGGTAAAATATTGTTTTGTTGCTTTTTATTTGTATAATTCCGTATGAAAGTCTTGAGTTTCTACAAACCTTCATTTCTGCTGAAATTTTTTTCAAACTATCAGTAGGGATCAATGTGATGAGTGAATTTAGAAGGGTGTAAATAGAACAAAGGGACCACAGTATATGCCATGTTCACATTTGTATCCTTAGAGTCTAGCATATACTAGGTTCTCTAGGCCCGGCACAGTGGCTCACTATAATCCCAGCAGTTTGGGAGGCTGAGGTGGGAGAATTACTTGAACCCAGGAGGTAGAGGTTGTAGTGAGCTGAGATTGCACCACTGCATTCCAGCCTGGGCAAGAGTGATACTCTGTCTTAAAAAAGAAGAAAAAAGAAAAAAAAAAGAAAATAAAAAAACACCACCAACAACAAAAGACCAAACTAGGTTCTCTAAGTGTCACTTCTACCCCCAACATTGTTGGTCAGCTGGCAGGTTGACATTTGTGAATTTAGCATGTTGTTTGTGAATTTAGCATGTTGAGATCATGGAGTAATCTGAAGTACTCAGTGAACCAATCTGATTTCTGCTTTTCCTGGTTTTCATAGAAGTGTTCTTTTTTCTAAACTGCTGTAATTTTCCTTGATTTATTAGGCTGGAGGACGTGTGCCAGTGTTAGACACACTCATAGAACTTGTTACACGAGGCCGATCTATCCCGGTACATCTGAATTCTTTGCCAAGACTGGAATCCCTAGTAGCTGAGGTTCAGGCTTGGAAAGAATGTGCTGTTAATACATTCTTGACTGAGAATTCTCCATATTCTCTCTTAGAGGTAAGTTTACAACCAGCTCATCTGCAAGACCTTAGATCTCCTAGTTTGGTAAAACATGCAGTTCATCACATGCAAAGATGACATCACAGATTAATCTATATTCTGTGAGTTGTTCTTCCAGAAAAGCCAGGGAGATTCTTCTAGTCTTCTGGTGAAGCAACCTTTAAATGTTTTCTTGGTTCATTTAGGATAACAGTATCTTAAAGAAGAAAATTTTTTCCTACTGGGTGAAATTCCTCTGTGTTGAAATTGGACTCTTAAACTTGGCCATGTTTTACCCACCTGAATTTCGTAAGCGTGATAAATGATCTCCCCCATCTTTTAAAAGTGCTTTAACTGCACTTTCTGTATTTTCTGTAAACTTGCTTGTGCATCATGACTGGAATCAGTTGGTATATATCACATTTTTTACTTGTTACTTAATTGAATCAGGAAATCAGTCAATCTCATAAGAGTCTTCCTCCTCCTTTTGTAAAGGAGAGTCTGACGGTTGCACGTTCCAAAGAAAATCTTCAATACTAAGAAATTCACATCCTTTTTACTGCTTAGGCTTTTATTTTGGGACTTCCTACCTAATGCTTTATCTGAAATTTATTTTACCGTTCGTTGTGCTTTGTCCCACATTAGGTGCTGTGTCCTCGATGTGATATTGGCCTTTTGGGATTGAAAAGGAAACAGAGAAAGTTAAAGGAGCCCTTGCCAAATGGAAAGAAGAAAAGCACCAAATTAGAGAGTCTGAGTGACCTGGAGAGAGCTTTAACTGAAAGCAAAGAGACTGCTTCAGCTGTATGTAGGGGTTTTTTTCTTCTCCTTTCTGTGTTATTGGGAAGAATAATTTCTGACCCTCTCTGGTTTATAGGAATTTGGAGAAGGCAAGTAGAGTAAATTGAAAGTGTTCAGTTTTACTAAAAAGACTTTTTGAAAATTGTCAAGTGTTACAAGTTTTGAATGGTAAGATGCATAGAAGTGCAAAAGATTCAGGGTAGGCTTCCCAGTCAGGGACTGGCAGACACAGAAACAGTCTTGTTAGTGCCTGTGGGTTGATCCAGGAATGCTAACTAAATATATTGAAACTAATATGAATAGATACATGAAACTGCAGTGCCAATTTATTAGTTTACCGTTAAGAAGTACATTTAAAAGTTTACTGGATACTTTGATACTCATCTAGAAGACCTTAAATCTCTGATTCAACATAATGTTGATTCAAAGATGATAGTTTCAAGGAGACGAAGCAATATGTAACTAATGTTACACATTAAGCACCTTATCAGGATTAAAAAGGGATAGTTTTGTGATGCTTTTAATGGCACGAAGCATTGCCCGTTCTAGAGTGGGACTGTATACCTGCTACTGGGACTAGATTGAATGGGTTCATCTGTGGATCCGGGCACCTTCTCCCATTGATTTCTTTGTAACTGCCGGACCTCTTGCGATAGACGTGGGTTGCTTTGATTTATTTAGGTATTTTGACACAGATAAAGTCTTTAGTGTATGTTTGTATATTCAGTCAGGTTCTAGACAGATTTCTGCCATCAGAGGTCCTCTATTCCATCTGTGGTTTGTTTTTATAAAGACTAACTGAAAGTTACAGTCACCCTCCTGAGATGTTTATATGTTGGTTTGAAACTTTACATGCAGTATCTTTCATAGATTTTAGTCTGTGCCCATCTGTCTCTAGACCCCTGGTTTAAGAATTCTCCCTACATATTATCTGTTAATTTATGGTAGACCTCAAAGGTTAGTCGTTTGCTTTCCATCTCTAAGCTTTGAGAAGTTACCTTGTTATCATAAAACCCACACATATTACCTGTGTATTATATTTACAAAAGAAGTGGATTTTTAAAAAAATATACCAAAGGTCTTTACCTGATTTGCTTTTAGATCTTTTTTTTTTTTTTTTTTAAATAATAGAGATAATGGAGAGTTTATTCTGCCCTTGTAAGGGTGCTTCATCTGGTGAATCGTGATGGATCTGAAAGGGGATAGATGTGATGATTGGAAATGGTTTTTTAACTGTGACAGATTTTTTGAGAACTTGTTTACTATGTGCCAGGCAAAGAGTGTCCTATCCCACATTGTCACTTAACTGTCATCTCAGCCTTGTGAGGTGGGCACTATTATCACCTCCATTTTACACAGGCAGAAATTTAGCCATAATGGAATACGTGGCACCAGGTCACTCACACAGCTTAGTCTGAGGCAGAGTCAGGATTTGAATACAGATAATCTACTCAGGATTCCATGCTCTTTTTTTTTTTTTTTTTTTTTGAGACAGAGTCTCGCTCTGTCACCCAGGCTGGGGTGCAGTGGCCGAATCTCAGCTCACTGCAAGCTCCGCCTCCCGGGTTTACGCCATTCTCCTGCCTCAGCCTCCCGAGTAGCTGGGACTACAGGTGCCCGCCACCTCGCCTGGCTAGTTTTTTGTATTTTTTAGTAGAAATGGGGTTTCACCGTGTTAGCCAGGATGGTCTCGATCTCCTGACCTCGTGATCCGCCCGTCTCGGCCTCCCAAAGTGCTGGGATTACAAGCTTGAGCCACCGCACCCGGCCCCCATGCTCTTAACCACCAGGACTTTGAGTTTTAGGGGAAGGCCAGGTTATCTAGGACATCATCCTTGATTGTTAACTCTTTTTTCAGATGGCAACTCTCGGGGAAGCTCGCCTAAGGGAAATGGAAGCCTTGCAGTCTCTCAGACTTGCCAACGAAGGGAAATTGCTGTCACCTGTCCAAGACGTGGATATAAAAATCTGCCTATGTCAGAAGGCCCCAGCTGCCCCTATGATTCAGTGTGAACTCTGCAGGGATGCTTTCCACACCAGTTGTGTGGCGGTACCCAGTATTTCACAGGGCCCCCGAATCTGGCTTTGTCCCCATTGTCGGAGGTCAGAGAAACCTCCATTAGAGAAAATTCTGCCCCTGCTCGCCTCCCTTCAGCGTATCCGAGTTCGCCTTCCTGAGGGAGATGCACTTCGATATATGATTGAAAGAACCGTGAACTGGCAGCACAGAGCCCAGCAACTGCTTTCGTCAGGGAATCTTAAATTTGTGCAAGATCGAGTGGGCTCAGGACTGTTATATAGCAGATGGCAGGCCTCAGCAGGACAGGTGTCAGACACAAACAAGGTGAATTTGGACTTTCCTTATTGGGTTGTTGGAATTTGCAAAGCTCTGTATCTTTCTCTCGAACCTGTAGCTTTGGTGTTGCTATTCCCTTGGTGATCACTTTACTGTTAATAGCACCCACTTTACCTGTAGCTTCCCACTTCAAGACCATGCAGCAGGTACAACATATTCTTTTAGTTTCCTCTGCTCTTGATAGAAGTTGTTTCTCAGGCACTCTTTATATAGAGCACATATTTAGCTTTTCACAGATACCAATGATCTTTTCATTTATATGTGTGCTGACCCATATATATCTTACATATATGTCTATGATGTTCCTTTAAGTCTTTGCTTGACTAAAAAGTTTTTTACCCTGCTTCTTCTCATGTAAGTCAATTAGTAGAAAGGGAAAGCACTTCCTGCCTTTCATCTCTTTTTGCCCTTTAAGGGAACATATTTTTTGGAAGAAGTGTTTGAGCACTGTGTTATTTCAGAGGAAAGCTCCTGGGTTACACACCATGTGTGATCTTTCTGCCAAAAGCCAGATTCTTTTGACCATCACTGGATGGGCAGAGTTTTCTGTCATCTTCCATAGGTGGCTGCAGTAAAAGAATGTGAAGACAATAGAAAAGTACAATCAGAAAGGCAGTATTCAATCTTTATGAGGTTAATCTGATGGTTTTTAAATTTGCTGAACATCTCCGTACCAGAGATTCCACAACTCTCTTGTGCCATATGAGCACAGACACATGGATTATATGAATTACATTGTTGATAAGATGAAGACCAAAAAAAAAAAACCAAAACAGTCTGTCATATTTATTTCCTTGGTTTTTTATTTCTTTGCAGGTATCTGAAATGTAGTGCCTGACACATAGATGATGAATTAAATATTTGTTGCATAGATGAGTTGTGGCATTGTGCACACTCCCAAAGTGGAGTCATTGGTGTTCTTTACCCAGGATGTGCTAGGAGTTTACCCTTCTTAGTAAAGGGAAAGGACACAACTATTATATTAATCCATGGTCAAAGGAGTGTTTCCCCTAGCTCTTTTAATATAAAACACTAAGGAAGATAGGAAAGTGGTTATGGATGATTTCTGACATTTGATTTACTCGAAGGGGTACATACGTGTTTGTTGTATTTTAACCCTCAATAAGGAGAATTAGAAAAGGATTAAAAGGCTGTATGATCTGTTCTCACACTGAGAAAGTGGCTTATTTCTCAATGGTCTTCTTTACATCTCTGAAATCAGTCCAAGTAAAACTGGAAAGAGTAAAGGCTTGGTATTTGGGAAGATATAAGTTGATTTGGCCAGTTCTGAAACGCCAGAAGACTCTTCAGCAGGGGAAAATCAAGTTTTTGTTTTTTTTTTTTCCTGGTTGCCTGCCTGGGTAATGCAAGCTACTGTCATTGGACTAATGGGAGTATTTTTAATCCTGAGGAGATTTTATTATAAAACGTTTTCCCTCCATTAGGTATCTCAGCCTCCTGGCACAACATCATTTTCCTTGCCTGATGACTGGGACAACAGAACCTCATATTTGCACTCTCCCTTCTCTACTGGACGAAGTTGTATCCCCCTCCATGGTTTGTATTTTGTTGTTATGTTGAAGGCTGGATACTAATGAGTGATCTTGTATTACTAGGTTTTTGTTATAGATGATCAAGTACCATAAAAAAGGACTTTATGCTGTAATGTAGGATATAAGCTATTACCTATTTGCAAAGTAGGGAAGGGATCCTATTTGAAGGCTTATAAATGCAAAGGAACAGAGAGGAAGGCTTTATATCCATTGTCCTCAGGGATGAAAGGGTTCATGCCACACCAACTGATAAACATCAAGCTGTTAAGTCAGATGCTAGTCATGGGCTCCCTTGTTGCTTCATTACTTAGGAGACTTGAGAATCTTAGGGATAATCCACATTTACTGGAATCCTGATCCTTAGTCATAGCATCTCAGTGTGTGTCTAGTAATGTGGTTAGACCTCCTTGATCTACTCAGATTGTTCATGCTGTGGCCATCAGTTTGTTTCTGTGCTTTCTTTTAGAAGCCATTAAGGCAGAAGTACAGTTTTTTCTGCGTTAGCAATAAGTTAAATGAGAAGGGGATTCAGTGTATAATTAATACTAGTAATCAAAGACTTAGGAAATCTAGTTTTGGCTCTGTTTATTATATTGTGGCTTTAGGCACATTAAGTAAACCTCACTTCAACTGAAGATAATTTGTAATATAAGAAGGAGAGGGTAGTATGGTATTAGGGACAGTCCTTCTATTTGTCTCATAAATCCAAATGTGATTGTGAAACACCCTTTGTTATCATTTTGATTTGGTCTGGTCTTTTACAGGCGTTAGTCCAGAAGTGAATGAACTGTTGATGGAGGCCCAGCTGCTCCAGGTATCCCTTCCTGAAATTCAGGAACTTTACCAGACTTTACTTGCAAAGCCAAGCCCTGCTCAGCAGACTGACCGAAGCTCACCAGTGAGACCCAGCAGTGAGAAGGTGAGTGTCTGAGAGGGTTCTGTGGCAAGACACAGTCTGGGGTGGGGGTCTGCTTTCTTTTACTCCTCCAAACATAACCAGGCAGCTGGTGTGAGCACTAGGTGATTAGACTGAGGATGACCCATTTTGAATGCTGACTTACTTGAAGGATACTCCTTAATGTCCAGTTTCTTAACATAGTTAAGGATACTGCGGCTGCTGCCACTTCCTTCTAGTGAACTAACTGACCCATCACATTTAACGCCCCTGAGAATATAGTTAGGATAGAAATCTGCTAGGAAGCCTGAAGCCAAATTAGGGAAGAACTTCACTAAAGATAGCATGAGGGCTGATGTTGACATTTAGAATTTCATTTTTCATTGTGATACCAAGTAGTATGGCACGATCATTGAATGTGTTCAGTTAATGCACCTTACTCCTATATGGTGTGGGGGGTGTACATCCTTCAAGAAGGAAGATTATTAGTGTGGTTCCTCAGGAGCCTGTCGGTCGAAGGATAGACATAAACACCTAGACAGAAACTATAGAGTAGTCAGTCATTCAGGGATTTGGTGAAAGGAAGACTCTTAGTGGGCACTTCTCCATCTTCTGGTATTGGTTGGCTAATTTGAAGGCTAATCACATCTTTAACATTCCTCTTTTTTTTTTTTTTTTTGAGACAGAGTCTCGCTCTGTCGCCCAGGCTGGAGTGCAGTGGCCGGATCTCAGCTCACTGCAAGCTCCACTTCCCAGGTTCACGCCATTCTCCTGCCTCAGCCTCCAGAGTAGCTGGGACTACAGGCGCCCGCCACCTCGCCCGGCTAGTTTTTTTGTATTTTTTAGTAGAGACAGCGTTTCACCATGTTAGCCAGGATGGTCTCGCTCTCCTGACCTTGTGATCCACCCATCTCGGCCTCCCAAAGTGCTGGGATTACAGGCTTGAGCCACCGCGCCCAGCCAACATTCCTTTTTCCAGTGATCCTTTGGTAGCACTAACAGTGACAGGGAAAGGAAGTATGTTAAACCCAAACTGGTTGTCTTCTATAAGACTGGGAAGGGAGTGGTTAAGATGCAGTATTTTTTTTGTGTGTAGATTGGGGGATCATCTGATTTCTAATTTACGTGCTCTCTTTAGCTTCTTTAGTTTTAGTAATAGGTGAACCATAGGCTAAAATTGAACTTTCCTGTCTTCCACCCAGAATGACTGTTGCCGAGGGAAGCGAGATGGAATTAACAGTCTTGAGAGAAAACTGAAGAGACGCCTGGAAAGAGAGGGCCTCTCCAGTGAGCGGTGGGAACGAGTTAAGAAAATGCGGACCCCCAAAAAGAAGAAAATCAAACTGAGCCACCCCAAGGACATGAACAATTTCAAGTTAGAGAGAGAGCGTAGCTATGAATTAGTTCGTTCTGCTGAAACTCATTCCCTGCCCTCAGACACATCCTATTCTGAACAGGAAGACTCTGAGGATGAAGATGCCATCTGCCCAGCTGTGAGCTGCCTGCAGCCAGAAGGAGATGAGGTCAGTGAGGTTTGGGCCATAGAGGACATGCTTTCCCTTAACTCAGAAACCCTGTAAGCTAGACCTCATCTCGCTGGGTCTTTCTCCTCTGCTTATCTGCTTTGAGCTGATCTGAATGGATTGCTCAGCCCTTCCCCCACTGATATCTCTGCTCTTACCATCGTTCCTGGGTCTCCTCCCTTTTCTTGAAGAAACTCTTGTTCTTCCCTTTTTCCTTTTCTTGCTCTTCCAGCTTTCACCTTCCCGGCGCTAAGAAGGTGGGAGGGATGCTGATGTGATGCCCTGTGGCTTACTTATCACAGGGCAGCGCTGTCTTAACCCCAAAGCAGACACGACTTGAAGAATGACTTTGATTCGGTTGCTTTGGCTAGGGGGCCAGCTACACTCATTTGGCTTAGCTGTTGTGCCAGAGGTCCTGGTGGTGAGACAGTGGCCGTTATTGGCAAACGGCCTGAATTTCTTGAGGCTGGCCTGCCCAATTTTGAATCCATTTTTTTCCTCTGAAAACCCCATCTTCCTGCTCTTTGTAACCAGGTGGACTGGGTCCAGTGTGATGGCAGCTGCAATCAGTGGTTTCATCAGGTCTGTGTTGGTGTCTCCCCAGAGATGGCAGAGAAAGAAGACTACATCTGTGTGCGCTGTACTGTGAAGGACGCACCAAGCCGAAAGTAAAAACACAAAAACAGATACCCCCCTACTTAATGTAATTCAGGACTCCAACCAAGAGGATTTCTTCAAATCTCAGCAAAGCTACAGGACTGGTACTCAAGCCAGCCTGTAAACGGTGCTATTTCTATTCATTATGGGATCATTTTTCCAGGACTCTTTGAAGAAAAGAAAAAACAACTAAAAAAATTTTTGACACTTTTTGTATTTTTTCCTTAAGAGCTATTTGTGGTTGTTGAGGTTTGAAAAGCTGACTGTTTTTTGCAGGGGTTCCCACCAATTTGGAAGGCATTGAAGCTTGCACCTTTTCATGTACAGCATTAAAATTTTACCTCTCTCTGGGATTTACCAGCTTAAGAGTCCAACTCACTTCCAGTGCCCAAAAGGGCACCCACCAGAAATTCCAGTAAATCCTCATTTGAGGAAACTCTCCCTTGTTTACTCTGTTACCACATTGGGGAAATTTTTAAGTTTTTCACTTTGGGGGTTTTTGTTTGTTTCTTCTTTTCCTTTATCCACTTTTCTTTTTCCTGGTAGACTAGGTTTATTTATCTGAGCAATAACTTCTGTGTTGGTTTCAGTGGCTGGAATTAAAACAAAACAAAACAAACTTCCAAACAGTGTGTTGGTGCTTTAGCGATTGATTGATGTACAGAACACAAATGTCTAGTTTCTAGTGTCACTGATGAACTAGTGATGTAGAAAAGAGACCTCTCTGTAAGTAATTGCCACAGCTGTATTTTGGCTTTCTCCCTGTCCCTTCCTTTCTCCCCTATTTTTTGGTAGCTTGTATCAAATGTTACAGTTTATATTGTGGAATAAATCCTTCGTCCTAACAGAACACTAAATGCTGATTATTTAGAGCCATTAGAGCACAGCTTCTTCTGCCCCTCTACTGTTGCACAGCCAGAAGGGGCTGCTTGCTTTTGCCTCTGCCCAACCAGGTTGCAGTAGCAGTGGATGTTAGCCTGCAAACAACATTAGGGGATTCTTCTTTTGTGTCCTGCTCTGTTTGGTGGGCCATATGCCTACAGCCCTCACTAACAAAGAACCCCTCTGTCTTCAAGGACTAGAACCTATCTTTAAAGCCGTGCTCTTTTAAAATAAGCTTTCTCAGAATGTTGGCAAATCACTTCAATCCTCAAATCAGTCCTCCTTGTGAAATGATGCCTTTATTATATTTGAATTGACAGGGGAACTTGGTTTAGGGTTAAGACATTGGAAGGAAATCTAAGGAAAATTAACCCTCATAGAGGTCCGGGTTTAGTGTATGTCTTGAGAAGAGACTTGTGAATTGCCAGACTCTGCCTCCTGGTTTCCTTTCTCATTTCTTTCTAACTGTAGCTATCGTTACGGCTGTGGATAGCCCATAGCTATTTTCCTTGCTTTTCTTTTTTAAAGGGCTCTGTTCTGCACTGGAGAAGATATTCTGATGAATGGACTTTTGCTTTTTCCTATTCTGTTGCCAATTTTTGTTTTCCCCACATTCTATAGCCATAAACCTGCAGATGAGTAAAACTGGTGGGTCTTTAATAAAACAACAACAAAAACAGCAGTTTGTGATATAGCAGAGATTTAAATGTACTCTCCCCTTTTATGCACTTCAAATAATTAAATCTCTTTAAGAATGACTTCTAGTTGTCTGCAGTTTTCTGCAGTTGTTGTGATGTTTCTCCTCATCTGATGGTGGTTCTGGGGCAAATAGAGAAGAATAGTCTCCAGAGTACAATCTGGAATCATCGTGGTTTGGCCTTGTCAGTGTTCAAATTCTTAGAACCCCCTCCATCAACCCCGACATTGAGATAGGATGCCAACTGTCCCAGTCCTCACCTTCCATTGAGAAATTAAGCTTAAAAGGAGACCCTGCTGCTAATATAAAGCCACTGCCTTTAGAGAGCTTTTGCCATCTAGTAAGCACAACCCCTGCCCCAATCCCTACTAGTTTTTCTTCTTCACCTGTGGGTGGTACATAGTCATTGACAATAGCATCTTTGAGGAGGTCAGATCTTTGTATCTGTGAGTGAGGCAGAAAAGGTAGGCATGTATGTATTTGAACCACTCCCTCCCTGGATGAGAACCACTCATCATTTTACGTGTGATGATGCTGAAGTTAAAGAGAATGTCAGTTGCCCAAAGCTATACTGTACTACTAGTAAATAACAAAGCCTGGGTTTTGTCTTCCAGTTTTCCTACAGTATTCCTCCTACCTTGTACACCATCACACTAATGAACACAGAGATACATTTACTTTCCAATTTATGCCTTCTGTTGTATCCCTAAAATGACTACAGACTGATGGGATCTAAAAACCATGTTTCATTGTGTGTTAGCAATGAAGCTGGCCTGTGTCAGAGAAACCTCCTGAACTTGTATGGAAAAATGATGAAATGCACACGGAAACTGACACTTCGGTTTCTGTCTCAGTAGTCCTGCAGTTTTGTGAGGTGGGAGATGGGAAGGACTGTGTTAAGTTAGAGCCTGAGCCAGAAGGAGGGTCAGTGGGTAAAGAAAGAAAGGGTAGATGAGGTGTGCCTCCCACCTCACCTAAGTGAATACTGTTTGTTTTTTGTTTTTCCTTCCAGATCAGACTTTGGGGGATTTCTTTCTTTCTTTCTTTCTTTTTTTTTTTTTTTTTTTTGAGACCGAGTTTCGCCCTTGTTGCCCAGGCTGGAGTGCAATGGTGCGATCTTGGCTCACCGCAGCCTCCACCTCCCAGGTTCAAGCGATTCTGCTGCCTCAGCCTCCTGAGTAGCTGAGATTACAGGCATGTGCCACCATGCCCGGCTAATTTTTTTGTATTTTTAGTAGAGACAGGGTTTCTCCATGTTGGTCAGGCTGGCCTCGAACTCCCCACCTCAGGTAATCCTCCCGTCTCGGCCTCCCAAAGTGCTGGTATTATAGGCGTGAGCCACTGCGCCTGGCCCAGGGATTTCTTATATAGAATAAAGGGCTTGATTATATGGAGTCTCTATCCTGGAGAAAGGTTATGTAATTTGGACTAGCTGTAAAGGAAGTTGACTTCTTTACAGCTTCATTTCAGTATCCTAGGAGGTCGGGATTCATTTTTCTATCTCGAGTTAACCTAAGGGAGAGATGCCACTTGTGGCGATGGAGGTTGGTAAAAACCGGAATTTCCCTGCTTCATTGTCCAGTGAAGAGCTTAAGAAAATGAGGCTTTGGATATTTTGGCAGAAGTGTCTGAAATGCACCTAATTTGCCATTATACTCACCATCCAAAGCAACACAGTCCTTTGGGTGTTAGTGCAAGATTAGCCTAAGAATAGAGCAGATCTCTACCTGGAAGAGGGTGAAACATGGCTCTCTACTGATTCGGGTTGTACTCTGAAGCTCCTTTGTAATGGCTTTCTGCCTCTTTTTATTCCACTTAAAAATCTTGATGGATATTTGGTAGTCTGTTAAGACCTGCTTCTGGCTTGGAGCAGGCATTGATTGGTATTTAGTACCCACAGGTGTTTTTCTGGGCTCAGTCTTGCCTATGTTTGTTGCCATATAGCATAGACCGGAATGGATTCCAGATGCTATATACCTGTAACAGGAGACAGAATTGGACAACAAAGATTTTAAAAGTCATTGCCCATTGTCAAGCATTAAGCCAGAGCTGGTTATTCATTATCAGACTGACTACATGCTAGTCCATACTAGTGTCAGCCTATATTAAAATAGTCTTTCCTTGCCATAGTGCTGCAGAAAACACAATCCCTTCTGATGAAACATTGCTTCTTGGGAAGAAGAGCTGAGGAAAGCAATGAAGATCCCAGTGTCGGCCTTTATTGAGCTACGTATGAGGGTCAGGGTCCCTCAACTCCTAGTGACTATGAAGCAGCAGAGTGATGGCTTCGCCCTCTTTGCCCCTCTGTCACCAGTGCTTTGCATGTGGTTCTTTTAAGCCTCTCAGCTTTCTTTTCAGAGGCTTCATATGTAACTTATTATAGAAATGTTACTGAAAAGCTGCCTAAACAAAAAATTGTATAAAGTAGGAATTTGTGTAAAGTAATACTGTTGTAAATCCATCTTCAAGGTGTAAAGAATCAATTTGTAAAGTTATATTTTCACTTCTTCAAATTTATGTGAACAAGTTTTTCATGTTTCAATATTGCTTACATAGGAATGCACGTTACGTTTTTATCAGTATAAATGGAACATTTAAAGCCAGTCAACAACAGAACAGATAATCCAGCTCCCTGTTTGTGTTCTGGGTTAATTGTGCAAGGATGAAGGGCTAGAAAGTGGTGAGTTTGGGTGTGTTCTTATTTTCAGGATAACCAGCTGCATTGCAATAGAGGAATGGAGTGGTGAGGTCATTTGACCTGTTCCAGGTGAGTGGAGGCCAAAGAACATTCTTTCTGCCTCCCCTTGGATGGGAAAATTGAGAAATTAAAAAGTTGCCTTTCCGAGGAAACAAAAGTTATTTTCTCTATTTAAAATAAATGTCCAAAGGCACCCCACTAAACACCAAAACTTTTAGCTCCTGGCAAACTTACCTAGCTAGAAGTTGGAGAAGAGTGGAATTTCAAACCCTGCTTTCTTTCTGCCTTTGCCAATACGTTTTCACTGACTATGATTCTGCTGCGAACACACACACACTCACTCATAAAAGCCCCTTTTATATATGATCAGGACAAGTAGTTCAACAGCTAATAAAAAAGTTAAATTATTGGATGAGAAAGATACATTTAACCTAAATCATAAATATGTATATCCATTTATTAAAAACTAAAATTGAGAAAAATTACAGTTTGGGGATGAGGGCCTTCATTCATAATAGCCATAATGCATTATCTATGATGTCAGCTTGATTGAACTTCTTTAAAATGCATAAAGAATTTGAATAACAAATTTGACTTTTTTTTTTTTAAAGACAGTGTTTCACTCTTGTTGCCCAGGCTGGGGTGCAATGGCACGATCTCGACTCACTGCAACCTCCACCTCCCAGGTTCAAGGGATTCTCCAGCCTCAGCCTGCCAAGTAGCTGGAATTATAGGCATATGCCACCACGCCCGGCTAATATTGTATTTTTAGTACAGATAGGGTTTCACCATGTTGGCCAGGCTGATTTCGAACTCCTGACCTCAAGCGATCCACCCGCCTCAGCCTCCCAACATGAGCCACCACGCCTGACCTAGGAATTTGATTTTAGAATTCTAAATATTTACTCATTTTTTTCAATCTTTTGTAAGAATTTCACCCACCTAAATTGACAGTTTTACAAGTTTTTTATAAAAAAAACTATTTTCACACTCATTTCATTGGTTTATGTAATAGTCAATTAAAACATAGTTACTATAACAAGTTGACTAGTATATGATTAGGAACAAATACTACTCGGTGAGAATAAAAGAGAGCAGGCCACAGGTGCCCAGCAGGCCAAGACCTTGAGTACATTTTACAGAAGGAATGTAGAGGGAGAGTGTAGGTTAATCAAAGTTGCTTAAGAGAGTGTCAGTATCTGGTTGTGTGTGTGTGGTTTTTGGTTTTGGTTTTGTTTTTTTGAGACAAGGCCTTGCTCTTTCCGTAGTTTGGAGTGCAGTGGCGTGATCACAGCTCAATGCAGTTTCCACCTCCCATGCTTCAAGCGGTCCTCCCACCTCAGCCTTCCAGGTAGCTGGGACTATAGGTGTGGGCCACCAAGCCTGGCTAATTTAAAAATATATATTTTTTGTAGAGACGGGGTTTCACTATGTTGTCCAGGCTGGTCTCAAACTCCTGTGCTCAGCAGGGGGATCATCCTGCCTTGGCCTCCCAAAGTGCTCGCATTACAGGCAAGAGAGTATGTGTTTTTAAATCATTTGGTCTGCCTCTTGCAAGACTTTCTTCATCTTCTTTTTTTTTTCTTTGAGATGTCTCACTCTGTCACCGAGGCTGGAGTGCAGTGGCACAATCTCGGCTTACTGCAACTTCCGCCTCCTGGTTCAAGTGATTCTCCTGCCTCAGCCTCCCAAGTAGTTGCGATTACAGGCACCCACCACCACGCCCAGCTAATTTTTGTACTTTTAGTAGAAACAGGGTTTCACTATGTTGGCCAGGCTGGTTTCCAACTCCTGACCACAAGTGATCTGCTTGGCTGGGCCTCGCAATGTGCTGAGATTACAGGAGTGAGCGCCTAGGAGATGCCTGGTATTTAAGATGCTTCATAGCTTCTGAAGCCATCCTAATCCACTGGCCAGTTATAGCACACTTGGAATTTTGTTCTTTTAATGCTTTTAACCCATCATAGTCACTGTCCTATGTCACAGGCATGAAAACTTAAGCCACCTTAAGAGAGAGGTGGGCTTTGGAATAATATGAGGGCCTTATCCCTAATCTGGGCCTTAGCCTTATTGTAAGGAAGAGCTCTTGGTGTAGTTGCTTTCTAGTTCCTTGTCCAGGACATTCTACATGTCTCAAAGAACTAAGAGTATTCGTCTTGGAATTGGTGAACCTGCTTCATCTCTGTCGTTGTCTCCATATTTCCTCTTGCTCCCAGCCAGCAGGGAATAGAGTGGGCAAATGTGACCTAGGGTTTGACCTCCAGTCACTGATAGATCATTTTTTTTTAATAGCCCTGTTTGTGGAGTACTTTTATTTTTTAGAGATGTCTTGAAATCTAGCAGCCATGTTTAGCCTTGAAGTGGCCACCCTCAAATGGCCAAAATGCCTCAATGATTAGTTTCCTTTTCCCTCTTGAGACTGGGAACCCGTGGTCCTTAACATGTTGTGTTCCACAGACACCTCCGTATATTCTCAGGCAATTTCACAAGAGGAGGCAGATCCTGGGCACAGGTTTCTGGACTTTGGCATGCCTTGGGAGATTAGCAGAGGACCTGGTGGACATGAGTGCCCACAGCCTGTTTCTGTGCCCTCTTCATTTCCATACCACCTCACACTCCACTCAAACCCTTCAAGGAGCAAGAGTGAACAACTAAAGTAGGTCTTATTGGATCAAGGAAAAGAATGTCCAGAGAGCTAAGCGAAGGGGAGTTTGAAGAGAGAATAAGGCGGTGTGACTGAATATGCAAGCACTTCTCAACATCTTTCCTATTGATATCATTCAGTATGTCTCCTTTGAGCCACTGCTAAACTTAGGGCAACTCTGGCTGCCACTCAGCTTGGCCACCAGACAGCACCATTCGGTTTCCATAAGGGCCATGTATCCTCTTGCCATATCGATGGCTGGTCCTATTGGCCAGAAGGAGGGGAAAACATGACACTGAGTTTAGGTACCAATCTTCAATAAGATTATTAGGGGTTATAAGGCTCCAGCCCCTACTAGCGGAGAAAACCTTTGGGTCTTTGCATACCTTCTCCCCTAAACTTTGGTCATGGGATAGGTTTATGTATATATCAAAGGGAAAATGGGAAGAGTCGAGGTGCTCTTGGTGTAGGCATTACAATTTAAGTGATGACCACAAGAAAAGGTAGCCCTGGTCAGAGGGCCAAAGTGTGCTGATCTGAAACTTCACTGTTAATTCCTTACTCCAGAGCTACCTTCACTGGACAAGGGTGGGGGACAGAATTGGCATGTATTATTACTGAGGGCTTTTTATGAGTCCTGAATGATGAGGTCCTCAGGGAAGCAGACATAGGAAGGGATCATTATCTCTTTTGCTAGATGGCCTATAGACTGAGCACTGAGGAATCAGTTGTGGAGGAGATGTGACTTAAACTGGGATATGGGCAGAAGTGGCATGAGGCTTGTGGCCAGTAGCTGAGCCAGACTCCAATCCCATGTCCTTTTAATACTGTGATGTCTGTCACCTCAATGAGTTTAAACAAAACACACTGGGTGCAGTGGCTCACGCCTGTAATCCCAGCACTTTGAGAGGCCGAGGCGGGCGGATCACAAGGTCAGGACTCTGAGACCATCCTGGCTAACACAGTGAAACCCCGTCTCTACTAAAAATACAAAACTCAGCCAGGCGTGGTGGCGGGCGCCTGTAGTCCCAGCTACTCGGGAGGCTGAGGCAGGAGAACCGCTTGAACCCGGGAGGCAGAGGTTTCAGTGAGCCAAGATCACACCACTGCACTCCAACCTGGGTAACAGAGCTAGACTCCGTCTCAAAAAAAAAAAAAAAAAAAAAGGAAGGCTGTGCCCACGTCTACTGCTTTTTTGCTCAGTAAGACAAATTAGTAACCCAGTCTGAACTACTCAGGAGGCTGAGGCAGGAGAATGGCGTGAACCCGGGAGGCGGAGCTTGCAGTGAGCTGAGATGGCGCCACTGCACTGCAGCCTGGGTGAGAGTGTGAGACTCCATCTCAAAAAACAACAAAAACACTTCTATAGCACTAACTACCAGATATTGTTCTTATATATATATATTTTTTAATTAATTGAGACAGAGTCTCACTCTGTCACCCCAGCTGGAATGCAGTGGTGAGATCTCTGCTTACTGTAACCTCCACCTCCTGGGTTCCAATGATTCTCACGCCTCAGCCTCCTGAGTGGCTGGGATTACAGACATGTGCCTCCATGCTGGCTAATTTTTGTATTTTTAGTTGAGATGGGATTGCACCATGTTGGTCAGGCTGATCTTGAACTCCTGTCCAGCTCTTGGCCTTAAGTGATCGTCCCTCTTTAGCCTCGAAAAGCGCTGGGATTACAGGCGTGAGCTACCACGCCCAGTCTTCTTAGGGCTTTACATATGTTATTTAATCCTTGTAACACATGAGGTAATATTCCCTGTGGGTGAGGGTGGAAGGCTGGAATTTTGATGCAAAATTGTGCCCTCACTTGTAAGCTTAAAAAAACAAAACAAAACAACTGCCTCTATAGGATAATTTGTTAGCTTTAGAGTTCAAAATAAGGAGCATGCACCATATCTGCCAGATCCTTGGAGGTGGGGGCAACTCCAGCGTTCTGAAAAGGAAGGCTAGCCGGCTGCAGTGGCTCACGCCTGTAATCCCAGCACTTTGGGAGGCTGAGGCAGGCAGATCATGAGGTCAGGAGTTCGAGACCAGCCTGGCCAACACAGTGAAACCTCGTCTCTACTAAAAACACAAAAATTAGCCAGGCGTGACGGCTTGCTCCTGTAGTCCCAGCTACTCGAGAGGCTGAGGCAGCAGAATCGCTTGAACCCGGGAGGCAGAGGTTTCAGTGAGCCAAGATCACTCCACTGCACTCCAGCCTGGGTAACAGAGCTAGACTCCGTCTCAAAAAAAAAAAAAAAAAAAAAGGCTGTGCCCAAGTCTACTGCTCTTTGCTCACTAGGACAAATTAGTAGCCCAGTCTGAACTAATGGCAATCACAGTTATTTTTCTTGCTTGTAATATCAATCCCCTAATATACTGAAACCACAGGGTGGGGCAGGTGGGATGGGATACTGGAGAGGAAGTGGGTTTTTTCCAGGCCTTTTGGGACAAGCCAGGAGGAGCTTCTAATAAGCAACAAAAGAGGGCAGCAGAGGACTAGGATTGGGCTGCTTTCCCCTCCTAGTTCCACGGGAGGGAAAGGGGTGGTGGAAAGACTTGAATACCCAAGGCCACTCTCCATTCCTTTTCTGGTCTGCGACCTGCCCTAAAGTTGGACATCAGGATCTAGTCTTCTGCAATGTTTTGCCCCTCACAAAATTCTTCAGTTCATTATCTAAATCTAACCTGCTTGCTGTTTGGAAGATTAGGTTGTAGATTTAATGTTTTAAGTTTTTACTCTTTTTTTCTGTTTTTTAAAAAATAGAGATAAAGTCTCACTATATTGCCCAGGCTGGTCTTTAACTCTTGGGCTCAAGCTATCCTCCTGCCTCAGCCTCCAAAAGTCCTGGGATTACAGGTGTGAGCCACCATGCCCAGTCTAATTTTTATCTTTTTAGTAATGGAGTCTTGCTATTGCCCAGGCTGAACTGGGCTGTAGACCTAAGACTGAAGATCAGGCTTTGGATTCTCATTCTACCTGAGGTGGAGCCAGTTCCTAAGCCAGTGATGATCCCTGTTATGTGCCTAGCATACTAACCACCTCCTGTATTCTCAGCCCAGGACTAGGCTTTGTAGATTTGTATAGAACATGGACACTGCACTGCACCCAAGGAGCTTGAAATTTAATGTAGAAGGAAACTGTGAAAAAATGTTTCAAGTCTCTTGTTCCATTGTGCATGCACATTGTGATGGAGCTAGAGAAGAAAGAGCAAGGCTTAGGAAAGGTGAAAATTGGATTTGAGTTGACACTTGAAGTGAGGTTATTGTCAAACTGACCATGTGGCCTTGCCAAAGATGGAGGCTTGGCATATTTAAAATAAGACTAGTTTACAAGGTCCCCGGGGTACTCTGTCCTTATCTGCTCCTCCCCTCATAAGTTTGGTTTGACTGCAGCACCCTAAAGCACCACCTAAGGTAAGTCAGGGGCATTGGCTGCAAATTGTTCCAGTAATGGTTCTCTTGACTAGGGACAGGCCTTGGCTCAGTGGTTACCTTGAATACTGAGGCAACTCTTTGTGTGAATGGAGAAGAACCAGGGAAGAGGTCCCAGGAGTCCCACTCTGCACCTTCAGTGACTTCTGTGGGGCCAGAACTAGATGTGCATCTAGGGCAACCTGAGGAAGAAGGCATTTCACATTAGCACACTTCATGATGAGAAATAATAAAAGCTAACACAGCACTTAGTACGTGCCAGGCTCCGGATCCCTTGCATATATTAACTCATTTAATCTTCACAGCATCCCAATGAGATTGATACTATCACACCCATTTTACAGATGAGGAAATTGGGCTTCAGCGAGGTTAAGACTGAAGGCCATTCAGCTGGTACATAGACAGCCAGGATGCACCCAGACAGTCTGGCTCCTGAGGCTGAGCTCTGTAAACAAGATGGAAGGCCTCTGAGCCGCCTTTCAGATGTGTGGTTCCGCAAAGCAGTAAACCATTCCTAATGACTCCCCAACATAGCTGCTGATGGATGCCCTTAAAGGCTGTGGTTTTTCTTCCACCAGTAGTTGAGTGAGGCTTATATAAGCCTTCTTTTAGAGAACTGAGTGAACATTCTTTTTTTCCTAAACTGGTTTGGGTAATTCATTCAAGTTGCAAATGCATTTCAGCTGCCTCTTTAAGGCTATGGTACCTGCTGCCCCAGAGGGCAGACACTCAGGTCTGTAGGCAGGGACCCTGCCCTCAGGGGCCCGCTGGGGGGTGGGTGGCAGTTCTACCATGGTACTCAACTCTCCCCAACTCCTCCACCCACCATCAGCAAAGCCACCTCAGTTGGGACTGAGGCCAGGTATATTGCATTCCTGGCAACCAAAGCAAATCCATACAAGAAGACCTTAGTGATGGGGAACTGCATAACAAATGTGTGGAAACTCTTAAGGTGCCTGGCCTGACTAGGGAAAGGAAACCACGGCATTTGGCAGGTCAGACCCAAGGTAGCTTGCCCTTGGGATAGCAGAACGTTTTTGGGCAGAAGCTCCTAGACAGTGCTCCAAAACCCAGAAAAAAGACCCAACAATGCTGGGCGCAGTGGTTCATGCCTGTAATCCCAGTACTTTGGGAGGCTGAGGCAGGTGGATCACCTGAGGTCAGGAGTTCGAGACCAGCCTGGCCAACATGGTGAAACCCTGTCTTTACTAAAAATACAAAAATTAGCCAGGCATGGTGGTGGGCGCCTGTAATTCCAGCTACTTGGGAGGCTGAGGCAGGAGAATCACTTGACCCAGGAGGCGGAGGTTGCAGTGAGCTAAGATCACACTACTGCACTCCAGCCTGTGCAACAGAGCAAGACTCCATCTCAAAAATAAATAAAAAATTAAAAAGACTCAATAAACATGTTTTTCCTGTAGGTCTTAGTATGTGCGCACATGCACACATGCACACACAGCTATCGTGAGTCTAGAAATGAGACCATGTGCAATCAATGTCCCATGACCAGGGGTTGGGGTGGTGAGGAACAGGATCTAACAAAGGGTGTTCAATCCTCCGTTTTGAACTTTTCTCCAGCCAGGCCCTAGACAGTACGAGGAGGTAGAGCTATCCCATGGCTTCTAGACTCACTGAGCTTCCTTGGGAAAGTCACTCAACCTCTCTGGAGCAAACAATATAGAGAATCATCATTAGGCTTGCTGGTCTTCTGGAGCCAGAAATAACAACAGTTACTGTAATAGTCAACACGCACTGAGCACTGACTGAGCATCAGGTACTGTGCTAGATATCAGATAATTTCAGCTGACTCTCACCACACTGCTATGAAATGAAGTCACTAACTCATGGCCTCTGAGAGGTGAGCCGTGATTGGAACTCAGGAAGTCTGGCTCCAGAATCCAAACTGGTAAGCACGACAGTACGTAGTATGCGGCGGCCTTTCAGAAGTCAGCAAGGGAAGGGAACGTACAGGCCCCCTAACACAACTAACTCCAGCTGTGAGTGGTTTTTCTAAAAGCATAAAATGGATCAGGTTACTCCCATACTTAGATTCCTTCAATGGTTTCCATTACCTTCTGAAGAAAATCCAAACAGTTGGTCTACAGAATCTGTCATGAGCTTGCCTTTGCCTCTGATCTTTCCCTCCTCCCCAAACCTACCCTATACTCTAGCTCCACTGAGCTATTTACATTTCCCTAAGCCACATAATAGAAGCTACCTATTTTGTTAAGGCCCTGCTTGCTGTTTATAACCATTATACTATTTAATCTTCACAACAATCCCTCAAAGTAGGTGGTGAAGTCTTCATTTTACAAACAAGGAAACTGAGGCTGTGGAGTAGTCACACAGCTTTCTGACTCCAGTGCTTAAGCTCTTCAATGAGTGCACTGCATACTTTTATCCCACTACTGCTGTCTTTGCCTGGAATGCCATTCTCTTCATTGCCTGCCTAGAAAACCAGTCTTTCCTCTAGAGGTAGCTGAAAGGTTATTTCGTTGGGGAAGCCCTGCCATTATTTCTTGACTTCCTACCGGGTTGAGTTAGTGACTCTCTCTGGTTCCCACAGCATCTTATACTTTTGTTTTTTGGCACGAGTATCTCACTTGCTGCGTCAAGGAGGCTGTGAAATCCTTGAAGCATTTAAATGTTCCCCTCCATGTTGCCCGCTCCTTGCAGGGCTCCTGACAGATAATACCCTGGGTAGTGGTATTATCTGCACTCTAGACAATTTCTTTTTTCCGGGTTTTTTTTTTTTTTTTTCTTTTTTGAGACAGTTTTGCTCTTGTTGCCCAGGATGTGGTACAATCTCGGCTCACTGCAATATCTGCCTCCCAGGTTCAAGCGATTCTTCTGCCTCAGCCTCCCAAATAGCTGGGATTATGGGTGCCCACCACCACACCCAGCTAATTTTTGTATTTTTGGTAGAGACGGGGTTTCGCCATGTTGGTCAGGCTGGTCTTGAACTCCTGACCTCAGGTGATCCACCCACCTCGGCCTCCCAAAGTGCTGGGATTACAGGCGTGAGCCACCGCACCCGGCCGTGGTAAATGTTATTGACTGGATAGGTGATGGGTACAGGGACAAATATGAAGCTTAAGAGACTTGTTTCAGATTTGCTCCTGAGCTACAGAAAAAGAGTGGCAGATGGACTTGGGATAACGAAGAAAGGACTGTATCAATCCTAGAGCTTCTTCCCCACATGTCTCTGCTGTGGCTTCTCGTGCTTTGGTGCTTGCCTTCCACAGCTAGGGCACATCCCAAGGGCAGTTCTGTGATACAACTCCAATTTATGGAGAGTTTTAATGGACGTAGGGATATTAAAGCACCAGGGTTAATTATTCAGAAAATGTTTCAACTGACTTGCTTTTCATCTCCCCCATGATGGGTACCTTCAAAGCCTACAGTTGCCCTCTGGTAAGGAGAGACATCCTGCCCTCCTGAGATTAGTAGTCTGAGCCATTTGCTCTTCACATTACAGAATGGGAGCGCCTCAGAAGAACCTTCTCTTCTATGAGGGGGTGAAAACTGAGGCTCAGCGAAACTTACCTGGGACATAAAACTGTGACTGGTACTTCACTGCAGAAGGAAGAAGGGTCTGCTCTGGTGTTGTAGGTTATTATTCCCTTGAATTTGAGAAGGAAAAACAATCATTGTTACTACATGAAAAGACGAGGTCCGCCGGGCACGGTGGCTCACGCCTGTAATCCCAGCACTTTGGGAGGCTGAGGTGGGTGGATCACGAGGTCGGGAGTTCGAGACCAGCCTGGCTAACATGGTGAAACCCCGTTTCTAGTAAAAAACACAAAAAATTAGCCGGGTGTGGTGGTGGGCGCCTGTAGTCCCAGCTACTGGGAGGCTGAGGCAGGAGAATGGCGTGAACTCAGGAGGCAGAGCTTTCAGTGAGCCAAGATCGTGCCACTGCACTCCAGCCTGGGCTCAAAAAAAAAAAAAAAGAAAGAAAAGACGAGGTCCTCATGATATTCTTTAGTTCCTGGGATCTGATAAAATTCTGTGATTATTATTTGCATCCTAGTGACTTTCTTCCATATGCCAGAGATGGTCTTGAAAACTTTAAAAATCTTCCCCTCTAGGAATATGATGTTATAGATCCAGTAGTCCCCTGTCTTCCCCATTCTGTTGTATTTAAAAGTTTTATTTGAGCTCAGAGTTATTCATTTTTATTTTGTTCACTGCATAGAGAAGAAATAATTATAGTCCACTTAATCAGCTTTTTGGAAGAGTTGGCCTTCACTGCCTGTTAGAAGACTAGGGTTTTTCTTTTTTAATTAAAACCTAAGATATCATGTAGATTATATAATATATGATATATTATATTTATCTTTATTTTGCTCATGTTTGATTTCTTTCCCCATGTCTGATCAGTTCGTGTCTTCTGTATTGAAAGCATTTTGGGGTCAGGCTCAGTGGCTCACGCTTGTAATTCCAGCATTTTGGGAGGCCGAGGTGGGAGGATTGCTTCAGTCCAGGAATTCAAAACCAGCCTGGGCAACAGAGAGAGACCCTGTCTCTACCCAGAATTAAAAAATTAATGGGGCATGGTGGTGCATACCTGTAGTCCCAGTTACTGGGGAGGCTGAGGCAGGAGGATCACTTGAGCCTCAAGGCTGCAGTGAGCCCTGATTGTGCCACTGCACTTTAAACTGAGTAACACAGCAAGACGCCATCTCAAAATAAATAAAGTAAAATAAAGAAGATAAAAGAATAAAAAAAGGAAAGTATTTCATGGGATATCTAAAAGTTGACTGTAGTATGAAATATGTTATTATTATTTTTTTGAGATGGAATTTCACTCTTGTTGTCCAGGCTGGAGTGCAGTGGCACGATCTCAGCTCACTGCAACCTCTGCCTCCCAGGTGCAAGTGATTCTCCTGCCTCGGCCTCCCGAGTAGTTGAGATTACAGGTGCCCGTCACCATGCCTGGCTAATTTTTGTACTTCTAGTAGAGACGAGTTTTCACGATATTGGCCAGGCTGGTCTCAAACTCCTGACCTCAGGTGATCTGCCTGCTTCAGTCTCCCAAAGTGCTGGGATTACAGGTGTGAGCCACTACACCTGGCCAGACATGTATTATTGAAGAGTAAGTAGTATAATGGTTATAAACACTGAGCAGGGCCTTAGCAAAATAGGTAGCTACTGTTATGTGGCTTAGGGAAATGTAAATAGCTCAGTGGAGCTAGAGTAGAGGGTAATTTAAATAAAAGTTAAAATACATTTAAGCTTGGTATGTCTACAAAATTAGATTAGAAGAAGAAAACCAAGACCTTTAGTGATAGGAATTGCATGTAATTTTTTTTTTTTTTTTTTTGAGACGGAGTTTCACTCTTGTTGCCCAGGCTGGGGTACAGTGGTATGATCTCAGCTCAACGCAACCTCTGCCTTCTGGTTTCAAGTGATTCTCCTGCCTCAGCCTCCTGAGTAGCTGGGATTACAGGCACCTACCACCACACCTGGCTAATTTTTGTATTTTTAGTAGAGGTGGGGTTTCACCATATTGGCCAGGATGGTCTCAAACTCCTGACCTTGCGATCTGCTGGCCTCAGCCTCCCAAAGGGCTGAGATTATAGGCATGAGCCACTTTGCCCAGCTGTAAGCTTTTAAGAACCATTTACTCAGTTACAACCAATAAAGCAGGCATGTTTCAGAGGAGAGTTTAGTCATTGTTTGCTTAATTGTCAGGAACAATACAAACTGCTCTGGAAAAATAATATGGGTATGTGCAAGGGGTGAGAGGGAGAGAACAACAGCTTTCTGAAGAGGTGTTTGTTTCTGTGTGTGTCAAGAGAAAGCAGAAAATGGGAGCTGGCCAGGGTCAGCGGTGATGAAGGCTCGCGCTCCTGTCCCAGCTCGTTTCTGTTTGCTCTAATGACGACAGCAGGGCCTGGAACAAGTTTGCAAGGACAAAGACCTGACCAGAACATCAGGGAAACAATCCAAGTGTGAGGTAGTGCAAGTGCTAGTGGACCTATGATCAAGGATGGACGAAAAGGGAATTTTTTAAGCAGAAGGTGGGTGGCAGGCAGGAAAAAAGTACAGGGGCTTTCAGTCTCCAGGAAAAGCTGTGACAGGGGCAAGATGCTGCAGTTCCCTGCTCTCTTCTCTCTACTCTCTAGAAAAAAACAGAAAATGAAGCCACCAGGAAGCACTCTATTCAGCAGAAAGTGGTAAAACAATGTAATCAGGGAGTTGTAGACTTTCTTCCTAAATAACTCCCCACCTTTTGTGGGTTCAAAATGACCTTGCATGGAAGCAGAGGGATTGCCCTGATGGCCCTGGATGGGCCTGCAATTGAGTGATGTTGGTCTAAGATACCAGAGGCTCATCTTTCTACAATGATGAACAGTTGAAAAGCAAAGTATCTAATAATAGGCTGGGCGTGGATGGGGTGGATGTCTTTTCCATTCTTTCCTCTTCCAGCTCCCGAAGCCTGGGGGAATAAGCAAGAAGGATGCTGAGCTCCTGATTAGGTTTGTAACCCAGACACTATTGGTCCTGATGAATTAAAAGAACATTAAGGCCGTAGCCAGGGACACCACATTTTTCATTTGACCAAATTGATTGCAGCATTGACTCTCCTAATAGCCTGGGAAGGCAGGCTGGCTTCCTCTGACGTGCTTAGGAGAAGTTGGGGCACCAGATTGACACAAGGCTTTGATCAGAACAGTAGGCAGCTGAGTCCGCTGCCGTGGAAAAGTTGAAGCGCATCAGGGCCAGTTCGCTGGGCTTGATTGTGTGCGAGGAGGCTGCAGCCCTCTTTCTGGCTGGAGTCATGCAGATACTGTCAGCATGGGGAGTAGGAAGGAGCGAATAGAGTAGAGCCAGCCCCTTTGGGGAAGCAACAAGTCCTGGCTAAGGGTGGGGGTGGTGGGTACCCTCTTTGGCTGTGAAGGTCTCATTCCTAGTCCATTGTAACTTGGCTCCCCACTTCCTCCACTGCCCTTGTTATGATTGCTCCACAGGTGAACGGGGAGGACCTCTGTGCCTCAGGGGCTGTGGGCACAGCTTCAGTCTGATTGAGGACTCCCCAGAAGTCTTCCCCCACCTCTTTTGTAACATCCACTGAGGTGGCAGTCACTTTCCGCCTTGCTCTGAGGCAAGCCAAACTGGGGATAGTCTCCAACTGGGGATGGTCTGCCAGTAACACCTGGTATTATTGGCACAGTGATCTGCAAAGTGCCTGCCACTGCCTCTTCTCTCCCTCAAGCCTGAATCCCACTTGTTCTTTGCATCTCCTCATATTGCATTCATTCCACCTCTCACTCACTCACCAAGTATGTATTGAAGACTGACCTCAGTCCATGTATGGTTTTGTACCCAAAAGCGAGGCAGGATGCTACAGTCCTATTATAAAAGTTAACTCCAGGCCAGGCGCAGTGACTCACGCTTGTAATCCCAGCACTTTGAGAGGCCAGGGTGGGTGGATCCCTTGAGGTCAGGAGTTCAAGACTAGCCTGGCCAACATGGCAAAACCCCATCTCTACTAAGAATACAAAAATTAGCCGGGTGCGATGGCGCACGTCTGTAATCTCAGCTGCTCGGGAGGCTGAGGCGGGAGAATCCCTTGAACCCAGGAGCAGAGGTTCCAGTGAGCCGAGATCACGCCACTGCACTGCAGGTTGGGTAACAGAGTGAGACTCGCCTCAAAAAAATAAAACAACAACAACAAAAAACAAAGTTAACTACAAAGGAGTTAAAGTGGATATTCAAATTGTGCTGTAAGGAAGTCCTCGTGCTGCCCTGGCAGTTCCTAGGTAGGTTAGGAAAGGCTCCACTTTGCCCTTGCCACCCTTCTCGTTCCCGCAGGCTCTTCCGAAATGCCACCACTTTCTGTCTGCAGCTCCTTGGCCCAACGCACCATTCAGGGACTGTTTCCCCACCTGCAAACTGCCCACCCAAAATGCCCACTTTAAAAGGATGTCTTACGTCTTAAGCAAACTAACATGTGTGAACACCTTGTCTTTAATAACCGGTAGCGTCCTCCTTTTCTTTCCACCGCCTTCCAGCTCCTCTCTCCTTGCCACCCTGCAGTTCTTCCTCTCCCCTCCGCCGTTCTATTTCCATAGGCCTCAGGCACCGCTGTCTTCTCCCAAGCATCCTCCTCTTTCTCACCCATCCTTTAGGCTCAGAAGCCCCCACCATCCAGGTGGCCACTACAGGTAGCGGTGACCTAAGCGGGGACGGGAGAAGGGGAGGCTAGGGGCTCAGGGATCCCAAAATGGCCATGGGGAGGGGGGCTCCTGAGCCCAATAATTTAGCCATGAGCTGCGGTGGGTTCGGGAAGTTGGAGAGAAGGAGCTGGCTCGAAAAGAGACCGGCCCTCTGGGTTGGGGAGGATGGAGCCCTTTTCCCGTTCGCCTTCCCGCTGGGGAAACCGCCTCCTCGACCTTGAGCAGGAGGCGGGGTCGCCGAGCGCCTGGGGGGCTGCGCAGAGAGGACCCGTCCCGGGGGGTCAGGCCCGCCCTCCGCCTCCTCCGGGCCTCCTCCGCCTCGGTCCCCGCCCTCCCGCGCCGCTAGGTCTCCTCCCCTCACTGCAGCGCTTGCAGCGCGCGCCCATCGATCAGGCCCCCTCCCTCCGCCGCCTCGGCGCAGACTGCTAAGCTCAGCAAGTCTTGCGGCAAAGGCACTTCGGAGCCGAGTTGGGGCAGCGGCGGAGCGGGGACTCCGCGCCCCAGGGGAACGGGCTCCCCTGCGAAACCGTCGCCAGCGCCGCGTCCTTGCGGCCCGACGCCCCCTAACATCGGGGACCCCGGATCTCTCCCGCCTCCTTCGGGTCGCTCTCCGGTAAGTCCACACCCCCGCCGGTGGGGGCACGGACCTCCCTCTCCAAAGTTTCTCGTTTCCTGCTACTGAGTCGAGGGGCCACGGGGTGGTCTGGCTCCCGAGAGGTGAGTGGGGTTGGGGAAGTTTGAGGCCAAGGGGGCCGGGAGTCCGCACCGTCCTTTGGGGGAGTTTGGAAGCGTCCGGATGGAAGGTTCGTCTAGGGGAGCCGGACCCGAGGGGCGAGGAGCCGGCTTCTCTGAGGGACTGGGGCTGGCTGGGGGCAGATTTCCTCCCGCTGTCTCCCCGCGAGTTGCTGCAGAGAGGGGCGGGCGACGCGCCCCCGCCCCTCTCTCCTTTCCCTGGGACGCCCCCACTCGCGTCTAGCCCAGCCCCCGCTCGCCCAAGCGGTCTCCAAGGAAGGTTCTTTTGCCCCAGCCTCAAGCTTCGGGGACCCCTGGCACCGCCGTCGTGGGAAGTGGGGTGAGGTCTGAGCGCTAAGAGCCGGAGACCCTGGGTCAGGGAGAGGTTGGGGAGACAGACTGCAGGGGCCATCTGGAAGCAACCAGCACGAGGAGCTGGGGCAGGGACCCAGGAAGGGGATAGAGGCGCCCCTCGCCTCTCTCCAAATCTCATGACTCAGCACGACCCAGGATGCCCCGTCCCTGCTTTAGCTCTGTCCCCAGGGCTGGGCTCGCAGCCTGGCGGGTGCTGACAACCCGACTCCCTTTTCTGGACTCTTCCATGTATCTTTCCCGTTTGGGGTTCCCCCTTCCCCTGCCTGTGTTCCTTTTCCCACCTCTGGGGCATAGGGTTTTTATTTTTCAACTAAAAAGACGAGCTTTATCCTTTCCCATCCCACTAAGCCAGGCCCCCTTCTCCTGTCTCCTTCTCCCTTTTCATCCCCACATTCCACAGGTGCCTCCAGGACACCCCCAGCCCACGGCTGGTGGGGTCTCTCCTGGCAGGGCAGTGTCCTCCCCTGCGCTGGCTGAGGTGGTAGAGTAGGTGCTCTCCCCGCAGCAGGAGGAAGAGAGTGCAAGGACAGAGGCGGCGCTGTCCCAGGAGGGGCCACTGCAGTGGGGAGGGAAGGACAGAGGCTCAGTGGGCAGGTAGCCCAGGTTGGGTTGGCTTATGAGGAGGAGGAAGTCCTTAGGATCTGGGAGCGCCCAGGAAGCCAGAAAGGTGAACTGGGGTCTGACCTGGAAAGCAAAACGGTGCCCTTCTCCCTCCCCTACTGCTGCCGCCCTGAGGGGTCTCTCCCAGGTGGAATAGATTGTCTTCCATTCAATCTATCCAGCTCCCCATAACCTGGCACTTCATTAGAGGGGCTGACAGTGAGAATCAGGGAAGCCCTTAATCCTTTCAACCATCTCTCCCTACTTAGGACCAAGGCCAGCTTTGGGGCTGCTAGAAACATCTCTGTGACCAGCAGAGGTGCTGAAAAAAATAGCCATGCCCAGTGCTCCTAAGGCAGGCCCAAGTGACAGGTGGAAGGGGGCAGGGTGGCACTGATGCAGTGGGACGTGCCTGGCGTCTGGTCCTGTGGAACGAGAGCAGTAGCCTGGCAGGCACTGCAAGCTGCAGCATGTGTCAGGGCCCTGGGGGTGAGTCAGCGTCAGGGGTCCACGCCAGGCACACTGTGGCCTAGGGGGAGTCCAGCTCCCACCCGTCCCCTCCCATGCCCCTGGAAAATGGCCAGTGCCCACTGAACCCTGACTGAACCACCTTTCCCTCAGGGTGGCCGCCTCTGCTCTGCTGGGCTGCCAGGCAGATCCCTGGCTTCACCCTCTAGGACTCCCCCAAGAGGTCTGGCTTTTTCTGGAGACCTCTTGGGCTTAATCCTTACCTTTTCCCCTCCTCGCCTTGCCAGAGGAGGAGGAGAGGGAGGCAGAGGAAAGTGAGGTTATAGCCTCACACAGACCTGGCCCACCTTCCCCTGGAGGAAGAGAGACCAGACCACTCTGCTGTGAGTCTGCTTTGTTCTGCAGTCCAGGAGCTTGTGTCCAGGGAACTTGGGTTTTCTTTTGAGGGAAGGGGGTGATTATGCAAGAACATTTCTTTTTCAGCTTTGGGGTCTGACATCCACAGAACAGGACCAGGGGAAGCAAAAAGTGTTGGTGTTTGTAAACGTTGACCTTTCACCTAGAGAAGCTTGCAACTGGTTTCAATTTAGGACTGAAACTGGTTTCACCTGGGCAAAGCATGTACCTTGCTGAAGACCTCGCAGGGCCCGGGAGACCCTTTTTGGAGCTGGGTCTGGGCTCTCCTGCCCTCACGTTGCAGCTGGAGCTCATTCTATTCCTTCTACCCTTAGGCAGCTTCCAGGCAGGTGTGACAGGGCTGTCTATGATACTGCAGAAACCTGGGGGTGGGCTTTGGAGGTAGCTGGAGAAGCCTCTTCCCTGCCCTTCTCAAGCCCTGGGGACCACGCTATCCCAGTGTTCCCCAGCCCCTAGGCAAGCCTGACCTCTAGTCATTCTTTCTGCCTCCATCTGAACTTTGTGCTATCTCAGTGGGGTCTCCTTTTTTCTTCCCTGACAGGCCTATGCCTCCCTCTCTGGGGAGAGTAGATTGGGGGGCAGTGAGTGCACTGGAAGCAGGGGGACAGAGGGCAGTGAGGACAGAGTGGGAGGAGGTTGGGGTTCATTTGGCTGGAAGAATGGCTGTCATTCCCCTCCCTGGACAGAAACATCCTCGTGGATGAATTGAGGCTGCAGATGCGTAGAAACACTACTTCACTTGGCTTTGGGATTTGCTCTGTGGACTTTCCTGATCTAGGCAGGTCCTAGCTGAAGCCAGACATCACTGAAGGTCCAGGGTGGTGGGGATACTCTTTAAGAACTGGAACAGCAAGCCAGAGAGAGCAATGGGGTGGGGGGATTTACTCAGTGCAGTGGTTAAATACGAAGCACCAAAGAAGAGGCCAGGAGCTAGACAGGCCTGGGTTCAAATTCCGGGGGTGCCAAGTACAAAGTGTGAGACCTTATTTGCAACAAGTATTTTATTAGTGAGTACCTACCATGTGCCACTGTTGTAGTCTCTCTGGGTGGGGAGTGAGCACAGTGGCAGGCCCTACACATGTTACTGAGCCACTCAGCATCCGTTCTGCATTCATGCCACTATTGCATTTTGAGAATCTATGCTATGCAGTGGAGATTCAGGGGGGAACAAAACAGACCTGCTTCCTGCCCTTGTGGCACTTACAATCTAGTGAATACCACACAATTAAATAATTACATAAAGAATTCATCATGACTGTGCCGAGAGTTATGAAGATGTGTAGGATGCTTTGAGAGCATGTAACAGGATGACCTGACAATGTCTGCACAGTTTTCTCTGTCAAACAGAGGTAATAATGCTTAACTCTCAGGGTAGTATTGTAGAACTGATAACTATTCGTGTTATTTTAGAAGTAGCCCCTGGCCCACCAGACAGATGCATTTCTAAATTCCCCACATGAATAATCCATCCATAGGCAACAAGCCGATTCTTCGTCTTCCATTCAGTCAGAGAAGCCAGGCTAGAGAAGCTGGGATTCAGTTACGGGTTCTCCTGGGCTCCAGAAGCCTGTGACAAATAACATAGTTTCATTGGAGAAACATCAAGTCAGAGATTTTTTCTAAGTGGCAGCATAGTGACTACAGCCAGATTGCTGGGGTTCATCCTGGTTCTGCCACTTGCTGTGATTTTGGGCAGGTCAGTCACACTCTGTTTCTTAGTCTTCCCATCTGTAGAATGGAGCTAAAATTTGTAACTATGATGTAGGTTGTTCTTGGTGAGGATGAAATGGGTTAATTCCTGTAAAGCGTGTAGAACTGTGCCCGGCGCAGGAGGAGTGCCGCGTAACTGCTTTCCATCCTTGGGTGTCCTGTGTGCTCCTTTTCCTGCCCACACACAGAACAGTCTTGGGTGCTCCAGCTGGAGGGAGCATTGTCCACCTTTGATATTCTTAAAACTCAAGGGAAGGAGCTGCCATCATGTCTTGGTGGTCATTCCCGCATTTCATCCCCCTCACTCGACAGTTCTTCTTTATGCCTAATGAGTCGTTTCTTGCCAAAGCTTGATTTCTGGGAAGGATTTGTCCCAGCAATCCTTCATTTTCATCTTTGGAACTGACGGTTCGAGGAAGTAGCCAGAGTGATGGGTAAATTTGGATCCAGGCCCAGAGGGACCTGACAGTCACTGTGAGCCTGGAGGTCAGGGGAGCACCTAGCTGCCAGCCCACTCCCCTAGAGAGGCTGGGTCTAAAACTAAACATCCAGAGGGCCTCCCCAGGCCACATGCAGTGGCTCACGCCTGTAATCCCAGCGCTTTGGGAGGCTGAGGTGGGAGGATCTCTTGAGCCCAGGAATTCCAGAGCAGGCTGGGCAACATATGGAGACCCTGTCTCTACAAAAAATTTAAAAATTAGCTGGGCACACCAGGTTGAACAGGTGGATCGCTTGAGCCCAGGAGGCTGAGGCTGCAGTGAGCTATGGTCATGCCACTTCACTCCAGCCTGGAAGACAGTGAGATCCAGTATCAAAAAATAAAAAAGGACTCCCACATCCAGGACAAGCAGTAGATATTGTAGAAGCTTCCTCCTTGGATCATTTTCGGATGAGGATCAAGTCCCCGCTGGCTGAGTGCCAGGGAGGAGGTTAGCTTCTGAAGGCCCCTCACAATTAGGGAAGTAGGATGCGAATAGCTGGGTCCATTAAAATGGCCAAGGAGCCTCCAAATCTGAAAGAAAGGGGAGTTGCCTGCTGCTGTAAAGTCAGGAGAGGCCCTTCTTTGGCCACTTTAGCTGGAGACCTCAGGATTTCAGCTTTTGCTGTCAGTAACACTAAGCATCAGGCATAAGAAAGGGCAAAGCCAGTGTGGGTCCTGCACAACAGGGAACCTCGGAGCTCCTCCCTGCCCCACTCCCTGTGCCTCCCGCTCACCTGCTCCGGGATAGAGCGGCTCGCAAGGGCGGTCAAGCTCTCACCACTGCAGTCCTCAGCTATGCCATCGCTGTCCCCACTTTACAATGAAGGGGCAAAGGCCCAGAGAAGTTGTGTGGTTGTTCAAAATCCTCAGATCATAGGTGCTTTGGGTGGGGGAGCCTTTCGGACCACGGCAGCTGAGTGGTCAGAACCCTTCCTCCTCTCCTCGCCCCTTCTCACTAGCTCTACCTATGGCAAATGGAGCCCGAGAATACAGGTACGGGTCCTTGGGATGAGGCTGCTAACGCATTGAGTAGAAGCAGGAGGCTGGGTGATTGAAATCAAGCAGAAGCCTTTACAAAAATTAGGCAGTGATTCCTTGGAGGAATTGAATCAGCTCTCCCTCCCTGGTGTTGGGTTTCCTTGGGCTCTCCATAAGGGCTCTGGCACCTCCTTCAGGAACACCTGCTCTGAAACAAGGAGGGAGGCCTCAGGGTGGGCCGTCTTGAGTGCATGATGGGACGCCCTGCTGAATCCGGACCAGCTCCAGCCTCAGCAGCCCTATCTGTGATGGCATGCTGATGTCATCAGCACCAAAAGCCCCTGCAGGTTCCAACTTGGCAATTAAATGACTCCTCTGAAGCCCAGTGGCCATGTGTGTGTGCATGTGTGTGTATATATGTGTATTCAGGGTCCTAGGGGTGGGCTGGGGAGGAGGGCTCCTTGCAAAGGCGGGGAGAATCGGAGTTAGTTGGTGTGTGACTGCTTCACTCCTTTGGAGACTCCAGACCTGAGAAGTCAGATCCCTATGGGACTCACAGCCCAAAAGTCAACCCTTGCATGCAGGTGCAGCCAGAGTCTAAAATCAGCCTGAGCCAGAGCACCCCATTCCTTCCTTGTTTCCTACTTTCCTCTCCGCTTTTCCTCCACATTCCACTCCAATGCACTAAGCACCTAGTCTGTAAAAGGCACCTGGGATGTAAAGGGGGAACTCAAAATAACCGTGTCTCCTCTATCAGCCTGGGCACTCCCCAAGGCCAGGGCATGTGGTTCCTCCTCCTCTCCTGGGTCCCCCCAGCCCCCAAAGTAGAGCTCTGAAGCTGGGAGCGCTGGCCGTGGCTGGTGCAGAGTGACAGGACTCCCAGATGCTCTCCAACTCCAGGATAGCTGCCTGTCAACACAAGGCTTTCCTCAATCGCAAAACTTTCTTCACTTCCTCCCTTCCCCTGCAGAGATACTAGAAGCCCAAGGGCCTCATTACTGGACAGGCTGGGACCAGGGAAGGACAGTAGCTGGGTGGGGAGTCAGGAAAGCTCCACCGAGGCATTTGTCAGGTGCCTCTCAGTAAGGCAGGGAGTCCTCAGACCATGGAGAACTCTGGCAGAACTTCCCATAATTGGGTTGATACGGTGGCTCTGGAATTTAGTAATTAGGGAATATTGCAATTAGTGATGGAATTTACCCATTACTATTCCATGCATCTTAATACAGGGTGTAAGTGGTTGTAACTCTGAGCTTGGCACTAGGCAGATGGGAAAATAGAAGTGAATGGAGAAATGGGATGAGGGAGGGAGGGAGGGGATGGGAGGAGCTTAACCCTTTCCATACCCAAATAGACTGAAGGAACAGCCTGGGGTGATGCAGGGTTAGGGCGAGCCCAGCAGCCCATTGTATTTGTAAGAGGTGACCGAGCCAAAAATCACAGGCTGCCTCTGGACCTTCTGCTGCTTTAGCTCATGTAGGATCAGATGCAGGGCTTGGCAGGGGTTGGGAGAGTGGTGATGGAGGCCAAGAGGGAGAGGCTGCAGGGGAGAAGGGCTCTTCTCCCGGTTTCCTGCTCAGCTGTGGAGAAACAGAGAAGAGAGTTGTAACCACCTGCAGTAGTGTGCATGTGAGAGAGAGGAGAGGGTACCTTGTACCTTCATCTCCCCCTCCCCACTTGGTCCCCCCACCCCCCGGCTTCTTTTTACTGCCTTTCTCATTCCTACTCTTAGCTTCATTTTCCTCTGAAGTCAAATGAGGCATTTGTGTTAGTGCAGGGCCGAGCTGGGTAGGGCCATATGTATGGTCAGGGGTAGGGGTAGGGGGTGTCAAAGGGGTGGTGTTCATTTTTTCCCTTCCAGACCAGAAATGGCTTCCCCAAGGTCAGCCAGTGCTCTGAGCTCCAAAGACCTTCTCAGAGAACCTCTGCTCCCAAAGGGCTGGATGGTTTGAGAGAAATCTCTTTTCCTCACCATTGATTCCAGTCTGAACTAATGGTCCAGATGTGTTGGGATGTCCTTCCTCTTCTACAAAGTGACTGGGGAAGCAGTTTTTAGGTTGTTTATAGAAAGGAAGCATTTTCTGGAGTGGGACCTCCCCTGCTTCTGCTACACCTTAACTCCCTACATTAGAGGAGAGCTGTGAAACTGCAAGGAAGGGGGCCTGGGCTGAGGGTGGTGGAGGTCTCTGAGGACCCTCCTTGTCTTCTGCCTCCTGTGTTGATTTGGAGAAAAGCCCCTTTAACAAATGCACGGGTTTTACCTCTGTCCCTGTTGGGGCTGTCTGGCCTCCCATTTTCATTGTCTGCCGTGGATCTTTCATTGTATCAACTCAGATGGACCAAGTGACCTGCCCAGTCACAGGGACTGAGATGGGATATTAGGAGATGGGGATAGAGGCCTGAAAGCAGGAGGAGAGGGGATCACCCAGGCAACACTCTAGGAGTACAGGAAGGATGAACAAGAACCTATTGGTTAAGTGCTCTGGGGTCTTGGAGGGAAGCAGACCTAGAACTGAAATCCATCCTCACCACTAGGAGCCAAGAAGAGTTACAGGTAAACCCCAGGAATCTCAAGGGTGGCTGTGGCTAGGATCAGTGTTAGCAGGAAGCATGGAGTTAATTGGCTGTGGGAGGGCTCCCTCTCCCAGTCTGACTCTCCACGAGGAGGAAAAGGCATCACTTTAATAAGGCTGCCCTGGTTCCAAATCAATCCTGGCATTGCAGGAGGCGAAGGGGGAAGCACAGCTGAGAAATTGGATTAGCTCTTTGATGCTGGGAACTGTGCTGGCTGCTGCTGCTGCTGCTACAGGAGGCAGGGAAGCATCAAGAACTGATCCTGCCATTGGCAAGCCAGCCCCAGACGTCTGAGGCTTCCCAGGGAGGCATGCTCTGCCCCCATCAGGTCTCCTACTGGTAGAGGGTGGCAGGGGTGCCCTGGGGCAGACAGTAATAGAATCCCAGATCCTCACCACTGCAAGGCTGGGAGGTGTCTTTGCGCCTCCCCTGGAGTAGGTGATGAGCCCCAAAGACCTCAGGAGGTGAGGCAATGGGGAAGGGGGAGAGGAGAGGCTCCCACATTTGCATGTTCTATAGGGCATAACCGAAACAGCATGTGTGTGACTGGGAGTTAGATGGCCTAGGTTCAAACCAAGACTGCCACTTCCTGCCCATGTGTCCCTGGGCAAGTTACTTAAACTTTCTGAACTTTGGGATCCTCAGCTGAAAATGGAGACAGTAACGTGCAGGGAACAGGCCCTTGTGAAGTTTTTCTTACAGCAGTAATCAAGATGCGGGCCACGGGTCCCTGGGAGTCCCTAAGAATTTTCAGGGGGGTCCATAAGGTCAAAGCAGTTTTCATGATAACACTAAAGTTATTTGCCATTCCCATGCTTGACACTGATGGTGCTAAAGCAGTGGTGGGTGAAGCTGCTGGCACCTTAACGTGAATCAAGGTAGTAGTATCACACTGCACCCGTCTTTGTGTTCTTCCACACCACACACCCGCTAAGCAAAGTAACTGGTAAATAACGAAATGCCGGTTTCACTTAAGAATGTCTTCTTGGCCGGGCGCGGTGGCTCAAGCCTGTAATCCCAGCACTTTGGGAGGCCGAGACGGGCGGATCACGAGGTCAGGAGATCGAGACCATCCTGGCTAACATGGTGAAACCCCGTCTCTACTAAAAAAATACAAAAAACTAGCCGGGCGAGGTGGCAGGCAACTGTAGTCCCAGCTACTTGGGAGGCTGAGGCAGGAGAATGGCATAAACCCAGGAGGCAGAGCTTGCAGTGAGCTGAGATCCGGCCACTGCACTCCAGCCTGGGC